>NW_027109456.1:417778-432553 GCF_000696795.3 Halyomorpha halys
TTTTTAACCTAATTTCAGTAACTTCTATTTTCGAAAAACAGAAAATGCACTTTACAGATCCGAAATCGGACCATCCGTTCAGGAGTAAATAGAAAAGTAAATTCTGGTGCGTCCCAGGAAGCAGTACATTTAGCCTTAATGGCTTACCTCTAAAAATTTTTAAGTAAAAACACTTTTTACATTGGAAACCAAACACTATATTTGTATAATAGAAAAATTGATATTGTGATGATTTTTTTTTTGTTTTATTTTGAAATATTCCAGAAAATACTATTTCAAGACAAAATAACACTGAACATAAGGTTTTAAAGTAAGATATTGATTTCTAATCATGTACTTTTTTATTTTCATAAGGATTTAGTTCATATGTGCTATAAGTAAAATTCTAGATACTAATAGAATTATGTAGAGTTTCATAATTATCTGTTTTGGTTTAGTAGTTTAGAAGAAAAAAAGAAGTTTGGAAATTTGTTTTGATTATTTCATCTAATAATTAAAACAAAGTTGATGAGGTACCTTGAAATACAAAGAGTATTTTGATCTCATGTTATATAAGAAATATAAAGAAACCTTGGTTAACAATATATAAAAACCTTCATGATATCTGCTTGGTAACACACTGAGCGCAATATCAGCTTATCACGATCAGCCAAGATATTGCAAGTAGACATATAGAAGTTTCTCTGACTGCTTTTAATTTAATAAAACTTTGTTAAGTTGTAGGCCTATGAATAATATTTATTTTTTAATTTATTTATCCAGCTGAGCAATTCCACACAATAAAACTCAACCTTCCCAGTATGGTAAAAATGGGTTGACAAACTCTATGAAGTCAAAAATTGAAAGAAAGGATTACATTAAAAAAAATCAACTGCAAATAGAGTGTAAACAATGATACTAAACCTACATCATATATTTCCACTTGACCAATGAATTACAATGGCTTGTCATTGTGTTATTAAAGATTTCAGTTTGAAGAGACTGCATTGAACTTAATGAAATTTCTGATAAAAATGTTAGTTAACACAATTTAGGGTCATTAAACTAATCCAGTTAATAGGAATAAAACATTTTAGTATTTTACTAATTGTAGGTATGTAAGATAGTAAAGTGCGGATAAACTGCTTAAATTTGAAACTTCTTGGTAAAATGATGAAAAATATTTTCTTCTTTTCTTCCTCTCTGTTCTTTTCAATTTTCTGAGAGTATTTTTTTTTTTCTATGCCCTACCTGGTAATATATTCATTGTACAGTATCTTGGGTCTCACTTTGGGTTTTTTTACCATTACGTCGAGGTTCCATAATTTTTCATGTCGCAAATCCCAGCTCTTGTGGATCCTGCATACATGTCCATTTTAGTTGATATTGGTGGAAAGTAGTTTTCAATGGAGGTATAACCATCAGATTTCTCATTATCTTATTCCTGATCCAGAATCTTCGTGTCTTGCCTGCCACATGACAGAAATATTTCATTTCTGTGATATAAGATTTCATAAATACATAATATTTCCTGTGTCAGTTTATGGAATAATGTTTTATTTTAACTTAATTAATTTTTAGTGTTTGGAATCCCAAAATTGGTTTTAGTCTCCTAATCTCAAGCTGATAAAAGCCAAAATAATATTTTAATAATTTATAAATTGGTTTCTATAAATAATGCTTATAAATATATATTAATACCTATATTTTCTATATATTTATAAATAATGTTCTTTCACTAATAGAAGAATAGTGCCTTAAGATTTTTGAAAATTAAGTATTATATAAAATATTTGGACCAAAAAAGGATAAATTAATGAGAGAATTTAGAAGGCTACACAATGCTGAATTGAGGGAACTGCACCTGGTAAATATAATTTAGATTTATTCAGAAAGGCTTGAGCTTATATACCATTATTGTTACGACTTATAGGAAATGAGCAATAACTATTTAATAAAAAGCTTCCATTTGTATATGTCTGTAACCATCCTAGTGTTTTATATGTACAATAAGGTTTAAGTCGACTTAAATGAAAAGAATGTTTTCTTTGAGGCAATTTGAAGATGCTTTTTAAAGTTAGTTACTGATTTTTTTTTTTTTTTTTTGCAACACATACATTAGATTTTATTCACTTATTCTGAAATACATGTGTACCAACTCATCATGTATATGAAACATTCACTTACATTCCATATTTATTGAATTGAAACCATGGGGTATAGATAGTTTATAATATATTAGTAAATGTAAATGCTCTAAGTAAGTTATCCAAATCTAGTAGTACCAAAAATATTTAGATTCTTAGGTAAAAAAAAATTTACCTGTGAGAAGGAAATACTTGGCTTCCGGATGCTGTAGCTAGATTGTGATTTCAAAACATGTTTAGTAGGTGATGGAGGGCCTAAATCACCCGCAAGTGATCCTTTATGATGAGCCTCATTGAGACGACGGTAATGTTCTAAAGCCGATTTGACTGGATCAACCATCATAGCCTATAGACAAACTTCACTGTAAAAACACATTTTTTTTTTCAATCAAGTAATGTATGTTCATTCATAATTAATGTAGTACTTGTTAAAAGTGTTAATACCCTATAGTTGATATATATATATATATATATATATATATATAGTCATAGTGTTTTGTATTTAATAGGTTGTAGCTGTTTGATGTGAATCTGTTTACTGATACTGTAAATTTGAAGTAAATATTTCCAAACTGGTTTTAGCTAGTACACATAAGTATATGTGCTTAATTTGGGCATAAACAAGTAATTTTTTTTATTACATTCTGTAAATGTAGTACTTGGCAAATTTTTAATTGTAGTAAGAATTAGATTGTTATAATTACAATGGAACTGCAAATTTACTTGAAGTAACAAGTAAAATTTAGTAAAAATTCTTTTTCTGTGCTCAGATATATGTAATACCATAACAAAATGATTTTTAACAAAAAGTTATCTATGGAATGGTTAAACATTTAAGGCAATTTTGTTGTATAATAAAAAGTTATTTTTTATAAAAAACCTTGGTGAGTAGTTAAAACAACCATAAAATATCATAAATTGTGTCTATAATTCATAAAAATAAAACTGCTAAAATATGTATAAAGTTAGGATTTTTATTATATTTATTTATTTATTCAGCAATAACAGATGTGGTCTGACCAGATTGCCACATATATCAGTTGGTGTCAATTTAACATATAAATATAAAATGAAATATTTATTTGTAACACTTTTAATTATTTGAGTGTTGTGGAGGCTGCAAAGGCTTATAGATACGATTTTAAAATTATTTCATGAGATAAACTAATGATTTAATTTATAAATTACAACTAAAAAATAAATAAATATAACTAAAACTAAATAAACTAAAAACTGGAATATAGGTAATTTGAAAAATATAATTAATTATAGAATAATAATATATTATATATTATAATGATATATCATCATTATTGTGTTATATAGAAAATTGAATTATTAAAGTAGATAATGAATCACAGTTTAAATAATAAGATTAAATACAGTTTAATAAGATTATTGTTAAAAATAGGTCGTACTTTGATTGCATTTTTTCTTTATTCTGAAAGATTTATTAAGAAACAAATTGCACTTTTTTAAAGTCTCAGCAATTTACGAAATTTCAACTCTTAAGTTTAAAAAAAATGGTAATCTAGTTATATATGATGTGATAAAGCAGTAGATAATATGGGTCTCTCCCACTTCTGGCTGGTGAAAATTGAATTGAATTTGTGTTGTCTGAATATTATTAAATTTAGAACAATGGTGAGTTCTCATCAATAATCCTAATCAAAATAATTCAAAACACAGGTTTTTAGTACTTTATGCAACATACTTGTGATAAGAAATAATGAAATTAATTTACCGATAGCTCTGTTAGTAGATCACACAGTGCTTCAAATAGAGGAAGCAATACAAAACCAATGAAGCTGCACTGAGATGAAGGTTTGGTGATCTTCTCCCGATCCATAAATGGTGTTACTGGTAAACCTTCTTCTTTTTCAGCATCACTCTGAGTGAAAAATTCCTGAAATATTAAAGCTATTAAAAACAAAATAATTAACAAAGTACAGTTATTTATGGTTAAAAAATGTACAATACAAGCTTGAAAAGGAAAGCTATTGTGTAACTTTTAGATTACCCATGTTTAGTTTGATAAACCCACTATTCAATAATAAGGCAAGGTATAAATGACCCACTCAAAAAAATGATAGTCTCCAAAAAATATATGCTTAGGAAAGTTTTGAGTCAAGGTTCATATTTAAAAAACAACATAAAATGGATGTATGAGAGTTATGGAGGGAAGGTTGTGATTGTTTACTTCATAATTGGGTTCCAAGCAATAGTGTACAAATAAGATAGAATACTCAAGTTTATAGTGCCTTGTAAATACAACAAACTATGTAATGTAGTTAGTTTTTGCTAGGTGTTAAAATCTTTCTGAAACTAAGCACTTACTATCCTATGAGACATAAGTTATGAGTCCTCTTTTAGGGGTTCATAGTGCTTTTTGAATAGTAAAGGTATGATTGTAGCAAATGATTATTGGATTTAAACTGATCAAACAAGCACTCATGTCATGACAAAAAATGTCAATAATTGAAATTAATAAATCAAGAGATAACCTGAAGTAATCTGTCCAACCAGGGCTCAGCAACATCCATTGGCCTTGCTTCATTAGAAATATCTGCCACTTTTATCAAAACCATACATAACTAAAAGAGAAAGGCTATAATTAACCATTTTGAAACAGAAATTTTAAAACATTGTTAAAAATATTGTTACATACCAAGTTAATGTGTGTCCTGTTGTTAAAATCAAATCCGCTGATCATGGCATCTTTGAACTGACTTAATATTTCATTATGTCGAGCCATATCAGTGGCTAAAATACATCTGTAAGTTTATAAAATTATAAATATTTTTTAAAAATAAAAAGTATTTTACTAAACTAGGGAACAAATTGTTAATTGAATGCTATAGTTAGAGCATTAGTTAAGAATGAAGGCTTAATTTGGTAATTAATGAAGAATGATGGTCAGGGTGACTAAAAAAAAAAAAATTGAACTAGAATAGGAGTGAACTTATTTAAAACGGGAACTAATATTTTGGCTTAAGTAGCCTTCATCAGGATTGAGAAAAACATGAAAGCATATAAGTAGTAGAAAATACTCAGGAGAATATGAAACAATATATTAGTACAATGAAAAAAATGAAAAATTGCAATGGAATATGATTTGAAAAATATTACACACTTATTAAAATTTGTATACATGAATTATAAAAAATGAAAAAAAAAAATGAATAAGAGAATGAGATATGAAAGATATGATAGGATACATTAAAAATATAAGAAAAACAATTTTAAATAAAATTATTGAAAATTAATCTGGGGCAGTCAAGAAAGATACAAAAAATATAAGAAAAAAATATTTATTAGTAACTAACGTTTAGCCCCACTTCAGGGCATTATTTGACAAAGGGAGACTATGCATGTGGGATCACCATTTTTAATGAAATTTCTTTTGGTAATAGTAGGTCAACAAATATTAGAAACGAGGCACAGAGTTCTCGCCTATGCTCCCTAGGAGCCAAGAAAAAAAATATCTACATCATTTTTTATGTTGCATATCACCTTTGCTCTGAATGTATTTAATTGTTATTATATACCAATCGATTCATTACTTTGAGTAGAATAAAAATGAAATATTATTTATCGTCTTAAATGATTTTAAGTGAGTAAAAAATTACAAAAACCAAAAGTAGTTTCGAGTAAAGTAGACCAAACAAAGTTTGTTTAGAGAAAATGAAGTCAGATTTGGTTTCAGCGTCTTTTGAAACCCTTAAATTCAAATACTTCTTGATTTTCTGGCTTAGAAGTGAACATAACTGGCTCAACTCTCACCTCTGTCCAGAACCGACTAACTTGATGACTAAGCTGTTAGGCAACCTGTGGGGTCTCAAGAGTAGCGGCAACTTTATTTCATCATTTCTAAGCTTTAACATTTAAATAGAAAGAACGGAGAATAGGAATTTTAGAAACTCTAAAATACGAGTTTTCATATAAATCAAAAATTAGAAAATTTTGGGCTTAATTTTTAGAGGATATTTTTTTTTCTGTCTCTGTCCCGCGTTCAGCAAATAAATTCACAAATCCTTGCAATGTTTTCCTAATCTAACCGTAACTACAGACAACCTGAATTTCCGCTCTTCCAAATCAAGAGAAGAAAAAGGAGTTTCGGATAAAGAAAAATAACTCAAATATTTTACTTTGTATATCCGGTCCTTATTAGTTAATAAGATGGCCAATTTTGTACCATTTCTCAAAACCCTTTGATAAGAATTATAGTAGTAATAAAAAATAAAAATTTTTTGCTCGAAATTTTTGCCTTCGATTCATTTCGGAAAATCACGAAAATTTCAAGACTACACAACTACTCTCAACGAAACTAAGGAAGGGTTTAAGACCTTTTAAACTACACAAAATGGCACAAATCTGACCATTGTAAACGAATCAGAAGCAGAGATATAAAGTGAAACTGAAAAAATATCCTCCAAAAATTTATAATTCTGGATTTATATGAAAATACGTATTTAAGGGTTTCAAAAGACGTTGAAACCGAATCTATCTTGATTTTTCCTAAACACATTTTTTTAGTCTACTTTACTGGAAGGGACTTCTGTTTTTTGTAATTTTTCTTATACTCATTTAATACGATCAATAATCTTTTGTTCTTGTTGACATGATTTCCCATATGAAATCATGAGGTTTTAAAGTGCATGAATATGGGACAGTGGTCCCGAAACGTTGTACAATGTTATGAATATTTAATAAATATTTCATTCAAAATGGAAGTCATTAACCTCAAAAAATTTTAAATGTATTTCCTTCTATATCATTATCACCGAAATTGTTCCGGTTTCTAGTGCTGTTCTATCTGCATTTATTTCGTGACCTAGATTAGATTTCATCAAAGTAGTTGTTTAACTTTATTGTTTCCTCGTCTTCGTCCAAAGCACGAATACACCCAAGCACAGGTCACAGGTATTTTATCATCTAAAGTTAAACTCGTTTCGGTATGCATAACATTTCTAATAACGTATTCTAGAGTTAAATTAAGTAAGATAGGTGATAAAGAGTCGCGTTGTTTTATACCCTACCAAAACCCTAAACTTTTCAGAATAATGATTACCGATTCGAACTTTAATAAACATTTCGAACATGAACATCCATTCTAGATTTACTAATTTTTTGGTATTCCTCATTCAATCAAAATATTTTACAGTTTCTGGCGGTTAGTAGAATCGTAGGCCTATATAAAGGAGGAGAATTGACTCACCAGACTTCCTATAGAGATAATCCAGAAGGAAATACCTTTGAACGGGCAAACAAATTTAAGTGTTAGAGTCTACAAGTACTAGAAAAAACGAAATTGGTCAGAAAATAAAAGCAAGGCTAAAGGCTTCTTATTTTTCAATTTTGAAATAGCTAAGCTCACGAATTCTGTCCAGAAACCTAAAAGTTAAAGTTGATAAAACTTTTATCCTTCCTACTGTTATGGATGCGAAACGTGTATAATATAATATATGTATATATGTTAATATTCACACATGTATCATATATTTCATTTTTCTTTCACATCGTTAAATATGTAGATTCAAATTGTTCTTCAGTTTTTTAGACACTACTATACATTTCTTATTTTAAACATATCTTCTTACCTATATAATATTATATTACAAAATACAAAGAAGATGGTCAAGGTTGCGGTCAAAAAAGAACAAAATAGTTTTCAACTATTTATTATCAGACGTTTCAGTTATTTACTGTCCGAAATATAATATTTATATTTCATCTTTTACTGTTATCAATCTGCTACTGTCAAATTCCATGGTTATCAAATCAATCTTTTTCTTTCATTTCTTTTCAATTTTATGTTTATCTGAATTATTGTTGTTATCTCTTTTTGTTCAATAGCCCTGATGAAGACCTGAAACTCAGATCGAAACGTCGAAATGAATAAATAATTTTTGTACCCCCCGAACATCTCCAATTTTCGTTTTTGTTAGGCTATTCAAATACACATAAGCATAAACATGGAGACCATTTTATGAGACTTGGTTATTTGGGCATAAACTATAAAAAATCATATTCGATAATTTTCACTAACGCAATAGTTCCCATTATTATATACTCCATGTATAGGTTAGTGAAAGTAAAGAGAAGTCGATACATTAACGGTTTTTATAACGTGCATATTTGGAAATGATCCATATTTTATAGTGTTAAACATGAAATAATATTAAATCAGAAAAAAACAACGTAAACTTGTGTGAAAAGCTTTTTAATGAAAAGACAGATGGTATAACATTCTGCCCAACAAAAGGCAAATACTTAGAGTAAACATTTGGCTAATGGGAACGTATCCGCCATTCGAACGGTATGCACAGGGACAACGTAATTGTCGAAAACAATGACAAACACAAACAGAAATCCACTTTGGATTAATTGCCGTTTCGAGCAACCACTTGATAACGAGCTAATAAGCCAGATAACTGGGTGGAGCTTTAGCCAAACACCCCATAGTCAATTTTAAGGTGATAGTCGATAGGATGAGTTTAGTACTGGAATAAAAAAATGGAAACTGCATTTAACTCTATTTTTTTTCTGTTTAAATAACATTTTCAATAAATATAAAACCAATTCAATTATATATTTATGACATGGAGTATATCTTAGCCCATACACATCCACATAATTTCAAATTTCGTAACAAAAATGAAGAATATTAGGCTTATAATAAACAGTAATATAAACTTATATATTAATATATATATATATTTTTATACTGTTGATTATGGGGGAGGGTATAGTCTCGTACAAAAGACCCTCCTAACTATATACAATGTTGTTATTAAAAGAAGAAAAAAAAATTTAGATTGTCCTTGAGGATGGCCGAAATGGCCGAAACGTTGGACTATTAATGTAATAAAAAGTGTTGAGACTATACAAGGATACAATTTCGATTTATTTAATAAAAGATTTTAAGTTCACTGCACAAAAATCTTTAATCCATTTTTGGATATGAGACTAGTCTTGAAACTTTGAACGCACCATATAAATTTTTATACTTGAAAGCTCGTTAGATGTACTTATTGATTGATTCGTTTATTTTCTATAAGGCTTAAAATGAAGAAGTTTTTTTTTGTGAAACTTGGTGTTTTATAGTGCATTTAAAAAGACACACATTTTTGAAATTTTCGAAGATCATCTTCAACGAAGTGCCAACGGCAATGATGAGACTCAGAGTGTTGATCTTATTCATAATATAGCGTATTCTATACTTTCTAGGAACACTATACGTGTAATTTCATTTGCCCGCTCATAATTATATACGAGGCACGCCAAACGTATGTTTTGCTTTGACATTCTTTTAGGACCACCAAATGTTGAAAAGGGCAAGTGATTTGTGACACTTTGTACTAGGAGAAGGAAGGGAGGGTAAAGGTAAATGGTGTGAATTGGAAAAGTTTCATTACAACTTTTATGTGGCCGATATCAGTTGGGAACCAACAGATGAATTTCACTAGTCAAATCCACAATGCCGTGACTTTTTACTGTAATGAATGATGATTCATTCATATGAGAAATCACCTTCCAACCTCTATTAAAAGCTGAATGGGACCTCTCCGTCTACTGGATCTTGCGGGTGTGTCAGTCTCTGGACCTCCGATGCCCCACCTGCTTAGTTGTCAAGGGAAAACTGGGATCTTGTCTAAAAGATTCCTTTTGGTTTATATATGGGGAGGACAGATCAGCTTTCGAGGAATGGATCAATGGGTGGAAAGATGTGGTATACTGTACATACTTCAGGTTAGGAAGACGAGCCACCAGAAGTCTGCCCAAGGAGAAAGAGGATAAATCTAAATAGCGCAACTTCGCATCAGACTGCACCAGTACAACACCTTACAATCGTACCAAACATAAAAGTATCTATAGACAATAAGAAACTGAATAAATACAAGAGTTTCATAGGTAAGTATGACATAGGTACATCCCACACGAAACACTCCATTACTTCCTATTTTTTAAATATTAGAGTTGAAAACAGGAAGAATGTCTTCGTAACATGATTTAAGGTCTTATGTATAGCAAAAAGCTCCTCATCATAGATTGTCTATTTTTTTATGGTTTGCAAGGGTACGACTCGTTTTTATTCTGTTTCCGTGATTGTATTGGAAGCGTCCTACCATCAAGAGGAAAATTCTGAATTTTTTTAGGATCGCTGGGTTCTGGCTAGAAGCTTTGCAGTGTTCAAATGATTGGAAGGCTTTTTTACTCGAAATAACATACCCATATTCATTTTTCTTTCCAACAGTCTTTTGAGAGGAACCATTACATCTGTGTAGCTCAGAAACCCTGTGCAAGGGTATCTACTATACATATATGGTATAACTCTCAGACCTCCAATAAAGTTCCATTAAGGAATATTTACGATATTGGAAATAATTAGAATATATCAGTATGATACAGAAACTTGAAAGACAACATATTTATTTATTATACTAAGGTTTCTTTTTAAACATAAATCTAGAATTTTAAGAAACCAAGAACATATAGGTATATTTTAATACCATAGTGTTGAAGTGAACATACCTGATTATACCTTCACGGACATGCTTATACGTGTCCTTGTCCATATTCTTGAAGATATTGGATTCATCCAGTTCAAGAATTCTAAACGCTATTGAACAGTGATGATTCTCTAACGGTGAAATATCATTGTAGCGTAGGGCAAGTTCAGTCCTTGCGTTTATCTGTGAAAATATACATAAAATATGTTTTTATAAAATTCCAAAAAAAGGCAAAATATTAGTACCAATCCGTATCTAATGATAGCTAATAAAGATTAAGTGTCGATATTTTTTTGTTTGTGTTTTTTAGGGGATTAAATGACCTCAAAAATAAACATATCCATATTCAACCATACAATTTGTACCTTATGAGTAATGTGCAGATTAATTTTTTATTCCTGATATATATTAATGATTAGTCGTAAGCGATTATGAAGGAGGTGGTCAAGACTGCAGTCAAGAAATAAAAAAGAATAGTTAACGTAAAATAAGGAGTATAAAGATAAAAATAAAAATAATTAATTAATATAATGAAGAGTAAATATAGAATCTTATAATAAGTAAAATAAAACATTCACAACATTGTTATAATAAATAAAGAATCTTTATATTGCTACTGCTTCAATATTATTAATTAATTTGTTATTTATTATGTCCCCTAAGTTAATTTGATTAATAAATTTTTTCAATAATATTTACTACTATTTATCAGTTCACTACTCTTCATTATGTTAAATAATTATTTTTATTTGTATATTCCCTATTTTGCGTTTTTGATAGCTTGTATACCCCACCTTTACATTTTAAATTAATTTTCGTTTTTCATCCTTACTTTGGTTTTCTTTTCTTTTTCTTTTTAACCCTGGTCGAGACTTACACAGTATGTTCAAGCGTCGGCAAATAAATAGCTGAAAACTATTTATTTTTTCTTCTTGACTGCAGTCCTAACCATCTCCTTCATACATTTTCCAGTCTTCGTACCTTTTCTCCCTGATTTTTCTTTACGATTTATAATATACATGAAAAGTTAAGATGCTTATGTAGAAGACTTTAACCGAGTTTTCTTATCGTTATTAATTGTTAGAGCCGCTTTGGCGTCTAGAGCAAAACACGTTTTTGGCTACTGCAGTATATATGATCGGCATCAGTGTCCGAAATTTAAAAAAAAAAAAAAAAAATTAGGAACAAAATCTTTGTTCTTGAGATTATCTTGGTACAGGCTCATTCAGACAGTCCAATGCCCAAAAATGTTTCAAACTCAGGGGTTAATAGATACATGGATTGTAACCTGAAAATCCAAAATTCATAAAGCAAAAATTTTGTCCGGATTACTTGAAATCAACATTTTATGAATTTATTTTGGCATATATTGAGTTATCTAAAATGCTACTGTTCCATCAATCTTCCCTGGTATTCTTAATAACACCTTCAATCCTGAAAGTTTCTTTTTTTCCCACATATCTTACGAAGAACTACTAACCACCATTCTAAGATCCCATACGAAAGGTCATGGACCGGACAACATTCTTGTTAAGTTGATTAAATCCTATCTCCCAGTCCTTATTCCCGTATTTATCATATATACAATTTTCCTTACAAAAAGCTACATTTTCTTCTCATTGGAAAACCGCTTTAGTTCGACAGTTAAATAAAATCTCAAATCCTTCTTCACCTAATAACTTCTGCCCTATTTCTCTCCTCTATAACCTTTCAAAACTGCTAGAACGCCTTGTTCAATACCAACTCTCAAACTTCCTAGAAGAACGTTCCCTCATCAATATCCTCCAGTCCGGCTTTCAACCTGGCTATTCAACACAATCCGCTCTCCTTAAAATAACCCAAGATCTCCAAACTGCAGTGAACACCAATACCTAACTATCTTCATCTTCCTTTCTCCAAAGCATTTGAAACGGTTGACCACAACATCCTTCTTACCAAACTACGAAATCTTCCTCTATCCAACAGTGTTTTGCGCTGGTTTCAATCCTTCCTTTCCGATCGCTCCCAGTACGTAGTGGTTCCAGATAAACCTCCATCAATGACCTTCCTCTCCTTATACAACATTCCCAATACATTTTGTACGCTGATGATTTCCAAATTTACTTTTCCTTCCCAACTTCTGACCTATTAGTTGCCACGGAGAAGCTTCAAGAAGATCGAAACGAATTAGACACTGGGCAAAAGAAAAAAAGCTTAAGTTGAATGCAGAGAAGACTAAGGAAATCGCAATAGAATCCAATCACTTCCTGAAAACTGTTCCTCATATTCCAAGCTTATTCCTTAACTACAATTCAATTTATACGTTTAAAACTTTGGTGTCACTAGAGGCCAAACTCTCTCATGGAAAAACCACGTCTCCGATATTTCCCGTCGTACCTTCTCCACCCTAAAGCGTTTAAATTATCTTAGTTACCTACTTCCTTTTGAACCCGTGGGCTCCTGGTTACTTCCTTAATATTCTCCCACTTTTGTTATTGCTGTCGGGGGTGTCTCTGGGGATCTTGAAGCAAAATTAAAAAGGTTAATTAATTGCTTTGTACGATCCATATTTGGGGTCCCCCAGTGACTCCTCTGTCACCCGATTTTATGAAGAGTTTAAGCGGCTTTACCCCTCCTTCCGTCGTAAATATTTTCTTGCTTCCTTCATCAGCCAAGTTATCCAATCCCGCCGTCCATCGTACATCTCTGATATCCGTCAATTTAAATCATCAGTGCAGTCCCGCAATACCAGGTCACGGTCTTCAGACATAATGTAACTGCCCTTCGAACTACAGCCTTTGGTAGATCTTTCCTCAACCGTTCCTCTTCACTAAGGAATTCTATTCTTTCCTTCATTTGTAGTTTTAATATCTTTTCAATCTTCAAATCCAGTATCTTCGACCACCTTCTGTCCACCCGATTCCGGAAGAAAAACAATTAAAAGTTTCAAGCAAGGTTTATATATTTTCTGTATTTAATGTTTCAGATTTTCATTTATACTTGTAAATATGTTTATTATTGGCAGGAATTGTACCTTTTCATTTATTATTATCAAATTAAAAGATTTTTTATCATTTTTTTTCTTTTTATTTATAATCAGAAGTTAGTCACCTTATGTTTTATTATATGACATATAGTTTTATTTTATTTGTTCTAATCTGATTTTATATATTCAATGATGTAATGATCTGTAATGATTGTTGTTCATTTTTATCTTTTCAAATTCATTATTTTATTATATTTTATGGACGTTTTATAATTTCATTTTTATTTTGTACTTTACTCTAAGGCTCTAAAGCCTAGTTTGTACGTCTTTGTATTATTCTGTAGGGAGCAATCCCAGGATAAAAAAGGAATATTATCATTATATGAAAACTATTAATTCAATGAAAACAAATGTCATAAAAACTACTTAATAGTACATAAATCTAATTTTAATTTGAGTACTAATAGACATTTTGAGACATGATTTCCCAAAATAAATTCACAAAATATTGATTTTCGTTATTTTTTTACGAAATGTTCCTTGGTCTTTTTTAAAGTCATGAAACCTTTTGGTCATCGACGCCTATGGATTGTTATTGCTATGAAGCAGCACACACAATCGAAATAAATCAAAGATCTATAATTCAGGAAGGATACGATTCGCTTTTAAATACCAATGTGATTTTTGCTTCAATTAAATTGGGGGTCAGCTCCGTTCTGTTTATTATTGGTAAATAGTGAGAGCATTCTTCAAAAATATGCTCGATTGATGACTAGATTGAATGCCTGAGGACAGTTTGATCTATTCTCTAGCGGGTTAGAGTGTCTTACTCTCTGCGGCCGCTGCGGTAGGATGTCGACCATGCTTCAACTGTTCTTTTGATTTCTTTTAATTAACTCGGAGAACCTTCATTCCACAGACCTCTCATCTGGGGTAAGAACGGCACTGCTCGGCCAGGGAGCACATTTTTACAACTATTGAATTTAAACAACTCTTATTAGGGCTTATATTTTAGAAAATTTATTGCACTTTAAATGATGTTCTACTAGATTTTTAGTGTTGTATTTATATTTAAACATATCTCCAAATGAAAATTTAATTTTGTTGATAAAGACTGAATCTCTCTTACATATCGAAACATTTTGAACATAATAAAATCCACATACTTTTT
>NW_027109456.1:432893-454158 GCF_000696795.3 Halyomorpha halys
TTCTCCCCCTATTATGTATATTACCATTTATTGTTCACCTAATTTAAATACTTTTTTACTACGTTTACTTTACAAATTATTTTCGTTATTGTGCTATAACTGCCGTCCCCACTCCTCCCAATACTAACGGTCACTTTATTTTTGACTGCCGTCAAAACAGGTATGCATTCTGTCTCATCATTTGATTTGTTTTTTTTGTTTGTTTTTTCTTTTTACATCTCTTTATTTGTATTTTCTTTATTATTTCTTCTCTTATCTATCTGTTACTATTACCCTTTTCATTTACTGTTAACAACCTTTAATTTTTCTTATTATATCTTACTTTTTTACAATTTATACCCCTGTTATTTTACACTTATGTTTTTTTCTCTTTTTTTTTTCCTTTTGTAACTATGTGTTTGTATCTTTTTTAGCCCTGACGAAGCCCTGCAACGTGGGGCGAAACGTTGGTTCAATAAAATAGTATAATTATCTACTATTAGAGTTTTTGTTTTACCGCACCCGGACCATATTCCATTCATCGAAAATTTAATTTTTTTTTTACGTTTTGAAATAGCTGTATTTTTTTATTTCCCCCTTTGATTGTCAGAGTCATAAATTTTAACTAATCACTAAACATAATTTTCCACAAAGTAATAAAAAATTGGAGTGAAATAACTGACATTTTTCTTCTATGGCTCTTCAACTATTATGACTGATGTCTCTAGAGTGTTAGGCCATTCCATCGAATTCCTGTGATTCAATGCTAATTATAGCTTTAGTTATAAATAATTTAAAAATCAATTCGTTACAAGGGATTTTTCGCATCAAATAGAATATTATAAAAGATACGAGTATAATTCGTATATTTATCGATCCTAATAAATTATATAAGAAATAGTTCGATTATACATATAGTATCTTGTATTCAAATGCATACAGGTTTAAATGATAAAAAGGACAAAAAAAAAAAAAAAAAACATTATGTTTAAATTTGTTTTAAACATATGATCAATATCGTTTACCTTTTTAAAGTTGAACAATATTGGTGTGGAATTAAGCTATATTGAGAAACCAATTTTAGAATAAGAATTATACACCGTGATGAGCCAAAAGGATATCTTTAAACTGAGTGGTAGGGTTTCTGCCGTAAGTTCCTTCGGGTCCCTTATAAATGTGAGATCCACCACAAGTTTAGGAAGAACAAGCTCCTTGAGATGGTCAAGGAGTTCAAAAATGAAAAGAATATATAAGAGAAAAATTTTAAATAATTATAACACAGTGGTAAGTGTAATCGAAACATTACTTGAGTTATATAATGAAAGTAAAGCATTGAAGTCACGAACACATTACAGGCGAATAAGACCAAGTATTATTTATCAACACGAGAAAACATTAATTAACGAAAGAAAAGAAAAAAAGGGCCGTTCTGCGAAAGGTTGGGGATGGATTTTGGAAAAGGAGACTATTTCTAATTTAAAGAAAATGATGTCAGCCCCGGAAATACTAAAAGAAATCCAAGATTCAGATATGGAAAAACCAGCAGCAAAGCCGGGTTTTAAGATAATTCAAAGATACCTAAATAGATTTGAAGATGAGGATGAGAGCGATTTGAATCTAGAGAGAAGATTACGCGAACAGCAAATGTATAAATTGGATACGGAGAATATATTCAGTAAAAAGGAGATGAGAATCATTCGATGGAGGGTAAAATCATACCACAAAGCAATGAGAGAAACTAGAAAACTAAAGCAAAAATCAACAATTAAATATGAACCAAAGCCAGAGGTTTGGGAATGGAAGCAATTTGTTAATTACACTTTCGATAAGTCTACCGACCAGTACGAGACCTCTTCTACCGCCAGTCGACCGTTGGCAGAAAGTAAGGAAATCATCATTCAAAGGCTTAAGCGTCATCTAAAGAGATGGCTGGATAGGGAATACCCCCAAGAAGAGGGTACCATCAACGAGAGATTTCATTTCAACGAGCCCAAGTGCCCTACACATCACAAACGCAAGTTCGAGACAGACGAAAAAAGGTTAAAAGTTTCAGTCCGTTTCGTGAAGTTAGCACAAATGGCCTATCCTGATATAGATGTGAACCAGATTCTTTCTGATCTTGCTATTTATTTCGGAAATGAAAAAATCCCAAACATCGCCGAGCGGGAACCTACAACAGACAAGAATAAATTAAAAGAAATAACTGAAAGAACGAATTTATTGCAATCCATGGGTGCTCGGCCAAGTAAATTTAAGAAAAAAGGAAGAGAAAAAAAAGTTAAAGAAGAAAAACAAAATAAAACAACTAAAACGTCGATTTTGGAAAGAATTAAAAATATTACGGAATCTTACGATCTCAAATCTCTTTACGATGAATTTCAAGAAGCTGAATTCCCAACTCCGTACGACTCTTTATATATAAACATATTACAAGAGATTGATAACATTTATCATACAACTACCATACCCGGTAAATTAGATGAAGAATTGTTTAGGGAATTTTTAAAAAAAATACCACGATTGATTTTAAATTGCATTAAATGGCTTGTAGATTCATTATGGAGAAGTGACATTTGGGAATATACTAAAGAATTTGACGAGGAACATGAAAAAGAAATTTCGTTTGATACATTTAGAAAAGAGAAAAAAGTCGCCTACGAGGAAGTAAAGAATGCAATGGTGAGAATAATAAAGTATCAACAGCTACATCGAGTGATTTCCCAAATGTTACAGGGCAATAATCCAGAGTTATCTTCTTCAGAATTTACTGATGAAGAAACTATGATCAGTGAGGAAAATAGCATAATACAGTGAGGAAAATAAGAGAGGTATAATATGCTGGAAATAAAGCTTGATTTTATTTTAAATATTAAACTCTGCTTCCTAATCATTATTATTTATAAAAGAACGTACCTCACTCGTTCACTGTATAGAAATTACAGTAATTTGATAACGGAAATGCCTATGAGCTGAAATCTTTAATCATAGTTCCCCTTATGGCTGTATATGTGCAATAAGAATGGATTTGAAAAACGAAATCGTTCTTGAAACATTTTGCTGCGATGCGCGCATCACACAACTTTCAATTATCATCTTTCATACCTCACCGAGTTTTGAGTAGATTAGTGAGCTCGTGGTGAAGTTATTGTTGTTTTTGTGATTTTTGAAAAAAAAAAAATGTAGTTCTTATCAAATAATAATAACATATATGAGGAGAAGATGGTCGGGGGTGCGGTTAGAGAATAACACAAGTGAGTAAAAAATCTTATTAATTAGTGCCAATGTTTCGGCCAGAATTTCTAGTCTTCACCAGGGCTAAGAACAAAAACCAGATAATAACCATTGAATAAAAAATATATATAATGATTAAAGTAAATAATTGTACAGAATGAATGTAGATACAAATACAAAATGGTATTGATCTTTTACATACGAAATTACAAAAACAAAAATTATACAATTTAAAATCTTTATAGAACTATTGAATGAACAAAATAATATTGTTATATATAAGAATTAATTACAAAATAATATTTTTCCTCAAAAATGAAACAGAGGAAAATTACAAAATTTAAAATATTTATAAGACAATAGACAACACTAAGCAAAATCACCTTCATATCTAAAGAAAATCCGTATCAGCAATTGCAACCATTTCAACCTGATTATGAATATTATCCGATTCATTAATTTCTTTCCAGCTAACAGCGTTGAGTTCATCATTAAATTTATCTTAATTAAACTGATTAAAATCACAGAAAGTTACTGCCCAAGATTTGTTAGCTCCGAGACACATTAAAAAAGAAAAATAATATTGTGTTTACGACAAAAGGAAATCAATAATTATCCCGATGAGACGACCTTATTCAAATTTTTATTATCAACTAACATAATATCAAACCAGGTATCAATTGTTAGAGAGAAATTAAAACTATGAAAACGATTATTTCATAATTTAATAATCTTTTTACTGGAAGAGTCTTATGGAATTAAACTGGATTTAGTGAATGACACAAATTCTTCCTTATTAAAATACAATAGTTTATTTCATATCATCAGCAACGTTTCGGGAGATTTCCCCCATCTTCAGGCTGTTGATAACAAAAACCCCTATATATGACATATAATTTTCTCCTTATTGTCATTTTTGCTAATATATTATAATATTAATGTCATTTAATGAGTAAAACTTGTTATTAGTCATACATTTTAGGAGAATAATTATTCATAATTATTACCAATTATTCTCCTAAAATGTATGACTAATAACAAGTTTTACTCATTAAATGACATTAATATTATAATATATTAGCAAGAATGACAATAAGGAGAAAATTATATGTCATATATAGGTTTTTGTTATCAACAGCCTGAAGATGGGGGAAATCTCCCGAAACGTTGCTGATGATATGAAATAAAGTATTGTATTTTAATAAGGAAGAATTTGTGTCATTCACTAAATCCAGTTTGATTATTTCATAACTTTGATCCATAGGAGTTTCTAAAAAAATCGACGTTTTTAAATCGAACAATATTTAAAAAGCGCCTGAAATTGAAAAACGGCATGAAACCCTTTCTGTACAACCTTTTGGATTAATCATTTGTTATAAAACCAATTTAAGAATGGAGGTTGTATTTTTTAGCTTCTTTACTATACTTAATATTATTTCAAATACAGACCACTCAATTCAAACCACGTATACCATCAAATTACAATTAATTTGGGTAATATCCCCCAACATTTTATCTCAGCGAAAATCAAAATTAAACACACCCACATCAACATCTCTCAAAAACTCGTTCATCAATCGTTGGAAGATTATTGGGGCGTTCTCTTAAACCGAATGGCATTCTTGAAAACTCATAGTGCCCCCTCTCAAAGGTGAATGCAGTTTTATGCTGATTCTTAATTGATGATACCCCACCCTCATACCAGTCAGCGAAATACGAATATACGTTGGATACAGAAATGAGAAGAAATATATCATAGTAGGAGTTATGTATATAATTTATACATATAAGTTTAAATTAATTAGAATTATCTTTTACTTTTTTAAATACCAAAGGTAGACGGAGCGAGTTAGTTTTTTGTATATATTTTTTATCTTTTTCGCAAATCAATTTTTGGTATTTTAAAACTATTTTATCATGTTTCTAATAATTTCTTATTGAGTATTAATGGGCCAGTGTAAGATGTTAATTTAATTTAATTTTAATTTTTTCCAATTATTTATTTTGTAATTATTTTCTGTAAATTTGCTCTTAATAAACTGGTTTATCACTATTACTATTGTCCTTAATTGAGACAGATTGTAATGTTTCGTAACAGAAAAAAAGTTTAAACTATTTGCTATTCATATTAGAAAGGAGAGATTTTTTTTTTTTTTTTACAGTTTTTCTGTTTACCTTGTACTTTGTAAACAATGTTTTTAATTTGGTTGTTTAATATATTTTACAAATATGTTTTTAATTTTAGTATTGTGCTATTCCTCTTTAAGATAAGAGTGAAAGTTAATCGAATCTTATTGTTTTTGTTTTTATTTTGTTACACGTGTTTGATTTATTATATATTGCGTTTCACATTTCGTCTGATCCAAGTCAAATTTATTGATATATTTCACATGTATACAATTTAAGTAGCTTCATAATATATATTTTTTGAATGTATGTTACTTATAAATATTAAATATAATTATTTTAATTAGTGCCTCTGTTTCTGTTGATCACCCAACATTGTTCAAGAAATAGATTCTCTAATCCGGAGGACCTCAATATCTTATAGTGATGTGGCCTCCCAGAAGGTTAAAGACGGTCGTATTCAGAAGATGGGTACTACTTGCTACCATCTGTTTACCACAATAGTCACTTAGTGAGCAATTAAAAGCGTTTATACAGTTTGCTACATTCAATGTTTTCTATGTTGTTACAGGAGCTCTGGAATAACCATGTAATAGAGTCCAAAATTCGTGTAAACATCTTATGTAAATATCAAGCTTAATCTACGTTTATTTTGATCTAATTACAAATACTATAGTAGGTTAGTAAATAGACACATTATATGAGAGAATTATTGTTAATTTTATCAAGAGTGAAGTCTCTTAATAAAAAGATGTGTGGAAAACATTCTTAATTTTTATCCAAGTAAATAAATAATTTCTTTGTTTTTTTAATCATTTATTTTTTTTTTTTACAACGAACAACGATAAAGATAAACATGTTTGATTTATTATAAATTGCGTTTCACATTTCACCAGATCCAGAACCATTTGATATACCCTGCCTACTTTGACATATTCCTACCTGTCATTAACATCTTTTGTAAATATCATTGTGTAGATATTGTGCTTATATCTCTAATTAAAAGCTTTTTATAAGGAAATTATTATTTGTTGAAAATGCATTTTCTTGCAATCAGAGGGCTCTAAAACGTATAGAACCAGGGAAACTGTGAACCAACAGTTTTACCCGATTACAGTGCTTTCTTACTTTAGAAGAATATATATAACTTATGTTTAGACTGAATTTGTGAAATTGAGATTAGTTGGGCAGTAATGACACAAGATTTGCTTGCAATTGACAAAACTATTCAGTTGATATTATTAGTAAACCCATGTGTTCAATTATTTAAAATAATAACAAAGTTGCTAGTTTCTACAATGTATACACTGTTAATAAACTCATTCCAGTTCCTTCGTCCGAAGGAACTACAAACAAAAAAATAAATTGAAAATTTACACTTGTTTAAATAAAAAGCTAACGAATACAACAACATAAAATAGAAACATTTCACTTAATCTAATGCTAGTGATTTTTCTCACGAAAATGACAAAATTGTATTTACTCTCCGGTTATATTATAAGAAGAAAATAGAACAAAATATTTATAACATGGAATTGACTAGGAGATACACTACAATAGATTCTGGGGCAAATGCAATTTTTTTTAAAATTATTTATTTAATGTAATTTACAACTGTACGAAATAATACAATAGGTAAATATGCTGTATGTTTCATATACACTTGAAAATCTTGAGAAGGAACTATCCATTGGTGGTATTTCAAACATTAATTTAAATTAGAAGGTCCCGTGGCCATCTTCTTTTCAGACTGCTCGGAGGATTATCAGGGATTGTTAAGGATGAAAGATTAAGAATTAATGGGTTAGGATGGTTAAGGAGTTTGGAATGAAAAGACGCACATCT
This sequence comes from Halyomorpha halys, assembly GCF_000696795.3. Lineage (NCBI taxonomy): Eukaryota > Metazoa > Arthropoda > Insecta > Hemiptera > Pentatomidae > Halyomorpha > Halyomorpha halys. Next base: position 440,076 of record NW_027109456.1, read on the forward strand.
GTTTTGGGTCAAATCTGCATTAAGGTCTTTGTGAATGAGTTTATTTGTGACGTAATAAGGAGCATCAAGGATTTTACGTAAGATTTTGGATTGTAACGATTGGATGCGAGAAGAATTTGATGGTTTGGTGGAGCCCCAGAGCTCAATTCCATAAGTCCAAATTGGTCTGATTATCGTAGTATACACTAAATTTTTTGTAGTGAATGGAAATGCAAATTTAAACCCAATTGAACATAATTTAGGTTTCTAAAAACAATCGGCTACTCAGAGCCTAATCCACTTTGTTCTATACAAAAATTAATACTAGCAGTTAGTGTGATGGTCCACGCTGAGCGCCGCTCTCCGTCTCAAGATCCGATATCATCGGGGGCACACGCAGTTCTAGATGGACCGTGCGCGAACTAAACGGGTAGTGTACATCTCGGATGGAAAACAAATTGTTTTCTCTTATTGCTACGATTTTATAAGGCCCCTCATACCGTGCAGCCGTTATTTCGTGCGGTTCGCAGTCGTCGATGTACAGTTGTAAGGGGACCTTCTTATATACCCCGAGTCGATCGTTGGCCTTACCTCCCCGAATTCGTTTTTCGCGCATTAGTTTTTCCCGAATCTTTGTCCATGTTTCCTGACGACTTGTTCTCTCCCGGCAAAGCATCGTCCTCAGGTCGTTATTGTTGACCATGATGAGTTCTCCTCTGTCGCGTTGGCTCTGCCCGATAACAATCTCTACGGGAGAAAACCCGGTCACTGAATGGATTGTATTATTATATGCAATTACTGCACGTGGCATGGCATCATAAGGGTCAAGATTATGACCCAGTTTAAGTAACCTGAGGTGTTCATCGAGTTGTGTAATCGCTCCACGACGCCTCTACCATTGATGTGGTGGGGCGTATTTAGTCCCCAACTAAGTCTTAGTGTTCTACTTTCATCACGATTTAGGGAATTATCAAATGCCTTGTCCCAATGTGACATGAATTCGTCAAGCACGCCGTACGTCGCGCAACGTTGTAAGATTCCACCCCACACTGCCCTAGGTGTTTTTACCTCGATAGAGTGGGCCATAGGAAGTTTGCTAAATGTATCTATTGCAGTCAACCATGATTGTCCAGCACTTGAGTGTATGTCTAAGGGACTCTGTTGTGGTAGGTGTAACTATTTGTTCGGCTAACGTGGGCTGGTGGTCGTATTTCGTTTGCTAGCATAGCTCACACTGTGTAATACAATCACGAACCGCGCTATTTCCAGTAATATAGAAGTTTTAACGCGCGTACCGTTTCCTCGATACCCCTGAGATTCGTTTTACCCGTGTGATCATCAATAACAAGCCTCTGTTGTGTTGTAGGGTCGGGCATTGTCTCTACCTGCCTTAAAAATCGAATGAGAGAATAGCTCATTCCCAGTCTCTCCTGTCTCCATAACCTTTACACCTAATCTAAAATAACCCTATTCCCACGTAAACGTGACATGTTCGACTGTGGTGACAAAATTCTCCGGAAATTGGCTCCAACTCGTCCTCATCGTTCGTGGCATTGGTTCGCACTAATGTGGTATGCAACCCCTTGCACACGCTCGTCTATGTTTTCGTCCCAGGGATCTGTTTCGATTTAATAATAATTCGGAATTTCTTATTGCTGATTATTTCATCAATCTCGCGTAGTTCCTGAAGTCTCTCTGTTGGGGTCGCATTTCCTTCCAAATCCCCGTGAGCTAGTGGAATTTCCGGTCCACCTTTCGCCCAGTCTCGTATACACCGTAGGCTTGGTGCGCGTATCTTCCTCTTCGATCGCGTTTATAACCTAATCCCTTAATAACCAGTCGGATACCGCGTTATCGGATCCTTTCTTACGTAGCGTCTGGAAATTATATGCCGTTAGGCGTTCCGAGGTAACGTTACTTCTTAGACAACTTTCACGCGTTCCTAGTCCGGTCGTACTCCGTCCCGTGATATTAAGTATCCCGGAAATACAGATTTTTCGCGCTATAATTTAAGACCGAATTCACGAATCCTTTCGATGACTTTTCGCAAATGCTCTGTGTGTTCCTCTTCGTTTTTACTAAAGACAATAAGCTCATACATATACACTTGTGAAAATTTTTCGCCTAGACGCCTCTGAAGTTCATCCGTATGATGCTAGATGCCGGCTGATCAAGGAGGCTTCAAGCAGTCGCACATCCGCCTTCAGTAACATAGCCGTTTCCTTTTGGTGGTTATTAGATTCTTAATTTGATCATCGCTTTTGATAAAGGTTGAGCTCACCCATTACTCCAGTAAAGGACTGATAACTTCATGTATAAATGCTGAGTTATGCGTTTTTATTTTCAGCAACCCAAACTAGCTCTTTTCGGTAGCTTCAGATAGTTGGGCTTCCAATTTCTGACGTTCTTCGGTTGCCTGTGCCAGCTGGTACTCCAACTTCTTTAGTTCTTCAGCTAACTTCCTCATGGTATTTCGTAATTGTAACGTTTAGTTGCAAAGTAGGACTGCTTAATAGTCCCGGGTTTCGGCACCACATATGTTTAGACTGAATTTGTGAAATTGAGATTAGTTGGGCCGAACGTATATATATATTATATATCACAGATATATATTTTTATTAATGAAATTACATGAGAGGAATGGCGAAAGGGGAGAGGAACATCACCTCCTCCTCATGTAATTGCATCGAGCTGTTTTCCTTATAATTCACTGGTGTATAAGGAAGATTTTAAGTTAAAGAAAAGAATAAAAAAATTTATTCTGCTTCTTTTTGGGATTTCTTAAGAAAAAAATCAATGTTTGTGTATCTCAGTATAAGATAAATTAAATGACAACAATGAGCAAATGTACTATTTACGGGAAGGAGGAGGGGAACGCTTGTAAATGGGTCATTCCTTAGAAGATATATCAGCTTTGATATGCTTTTAAACGGTTTGATTTAAATCAGGGTTTTCAAATCATGCACTTCTTGATCCTTCTTATGCAAACAAATCAACCTTTCTAGATTGCAGGCAAAGATCACATCAGTCAAATCATTTCCCTTAGTTAGTGTGTTAAAAACGATATGATGTGTAAGAATTGGGCCTTTTTTTATGATCCCTTTCCTAGTCATTTCTGACAGAAGGTGGTTCTAGAAGTGGCCAACCTATTCTAAAAGTCGTGGGAGTCAAGTTACCCATTTCGTGGGACCGCCAAGAAATGAGAAAAGTCCACTCCAGGCCGGATTTTAACCAGTGCTCACCGCAATTTTGAGGTCGCTAAGACCTGGACCTCAACCATATGAGATACGGACGGACTACCAGAATCGGGCCTTACCTTTCTACGCGTCTAGTGAGTAACAATGTAACTGATGTGCGTATGTTGAGTGTATACAAAAATATAACAGACCCCAATAAAACCCTAAGTAATAAGTTAATAGGAGTTCGAATATCCTACTATCTAAACATGGCATCGGTTTCACAAAAATTTGAAACCAAACAGATATAAAACGTTTCTTTATGTCTTTACAGTTAATAAGTTGTATTAATAAAAGGTTGATTCGAAATTTGTAGAAGTAGTAGTTTATCATATTGAGTTAGTACTTTTGAAATTTCTATTTAACCCAGCAACGGAACTGAAGCGATAAAGAAGATTAAGTAACAAGATTACTGAATTTTCAATTTAGCTGGGTAGTGCCGTGATACCTCCACAATAGATGATGGATCCCGGACCACAAAAGATGAAAACCCTATTGCTGTAAGACATGACTCTAACTCAGTTGGGCCTTCATTACCGTACAAGTCTTGATTCCAAACTAACTTGATTCCCTTTCAAAACTAATTAACAACTTTGATCTTTGATCTTGCGGATTGTAATAACTTTTGTGCTTTCCTAAAATTGAGCCATTGGGGCGATCTCTTTCATCATGGAATGTTTTTAAATTTTCAACATCTTTAGCAAACTCCTCATACTCTTAAAAAAATGAACTCCATATTTCATATTTTCAAAAACTTTTGTCATGCCAAATAAATGTTGAAAAATAGTGTGCGAACATTATAAAACTTCCACATATATATATAAAAAAAAGCAAAATTCCTTTCTTATTCAAAGTGGAAATAGTTTCCCTTGATATATATTTTAAATTATATGGTATCAACCCCTTATTGTGGTAAATGAATGTAAAATCGGAAAAAAAATTCTTTACGACAATGGGAACATGAAAATATGTGTTCAAATAAAATAGGCTGTATCCAATTTAAGTCTCAAAACACTCTTTATTTCTTTAAAATTAAACTTCTATATATGTTTCGGCCAATACGCTAATCCTCAAGGACAATCTTAAATACAAATTTATACTCAGCAGGCTACAATAGTGTTAAATTGTTTTGTGATTAAAAGATTTAATATTAATGTGAAGTGTAACAAAAAGATTTTTAATTATTGCTGTGAGTGTGAATTTGTATTTAAGATTGTCATTGAGATTCACCGAATTGGCCGAAACGATGGAATTTTAAAGAATGTTTCGAGACTTAAATTGGATACAATCTATTTTATTTAATCAATAATAACCAATCTCAAAAAAGTGAAAAGATTGCATATAAATGAAAATATGAATTCTATCCTTTAATTAGTTATCAAAATCTTTCATATTTATTCATCATTTATTATTATTGATAATAATGAGAGATTATTTAATTAATTCATATGAACAAAATTAAACGTAATTTAAAGGTATTTTTTTTTTAATTTTGGCATTTAAGGATATTTATTTTAATGAGAATGAGATCGAAATGATGCCGAAGACCACTTAATTTTATACCGATTATTAATTTAATGATAAATTTAACTTCGCCCAGACCAGAATCGAACCGCCATCAATTGCAGACATGATGTTGCTAAGGTGGCGCCTCGTAGATTCCACCGAGCCAACTGTTCATTTCCCATATCTGCTCAATGTAGGAAAACAAGATGTACCCCTCCGGATAGGTTTTGTCACGTCTCACATATACGAGGGTAAGTCAATTACTATCCGCAGAATAATATTTTAAATAACTTAATATTATAAGTTATACAATTTTATTGTAATCAAATAGGAAATCAGAAGTTTCCTATTTAATTACAATAAAATTGCGGATAATAATTGACTTACCCTCGTATTGGGTGGTTTCGTATTATCCTGTGTTTTGTAATAATTTGCTTATTCCAATAAACTTTTGTGTTAGCGTTTGACTCCAGCCTTGAAGCAGAAGCAAGTACAACGTTTACTGACATAGATTACCCCCGACATAGATGCACTTGCACAACCGCTGACATTTTTACCGACAGGGATCGATAACACTTTATCAACTTGGCTTTTCAAAAAAGGTACGAACTGAGGTTGAACTCAATTTTTAGTAATTCTTAGCTTTGAATCTAGTATTCCGTTCAAATGGAAGAACTGAAAAAACAGCAACCATATGCCTAATCGTAACACCAGCGCTCCATGTGGCCAAGAAAACAAAATCACTCACACTGACACTCGCTTTATTTCCCTTCAGCCAGATTCTACTAAAAAAAAAAGTGAGTAGAAATACCTTGAAGTGCCTTCCGGAACACAGGAGGAGGAGGGAGGAAACCTCGAAGAGAGAATAACTGAACCATGGAGTAAGTCCACTACTATGTATCAATATAACTTATCATCATCAGCGTGGTTAGATGATATAGCCATCATTCAAAATTGACTAACACACCTGTTGTTTCGGCCGATCCCTACTTTAACTGTAATTTATGCAATAGATTTTTGGTTCAAGTTAATTATGTTTTATTTATCACTATTTATACATTCTACGACTATCAAGCCAGGGATTCAAAAGTGAAGGAGTGCCTTTAGGTTGAAAGCACACTTCATACAAATTGGTCCGAATGACTCAAAAATGTAATTAATTTTCATATTTCTAAATAAATTTTATTGAAATAATTTCGTATTTAAAACCTTATCATAATGTGTTTGCTAGAACAAGAGAAAAGCCATTCAGTAGCCATTTTGATCTTGATTTTGTTACCTAGCCAACATATGCTAGAACGTAGTACAAAATTATATACATGTTTACTGTGTCTAATCTTATTAAAACTTGGTTCTATATTGTCTCAGGAGAATACATTGTTATCAAATTAACATCTAATTTCAAATTAATCACGATGAGCCAACCTTATCCAACATCGAGAAGTTCTACAACGTCATCGACGCTTTGAAGCTGTAATGTTTAGATAATTCGTCGAAGAAAATTCGTACGAATTTGGTTGGAAACGAGTGGTGGAAACATATCAGAATCTGTGGTTCTTAGCGACCGTGCTAATTCACCGTATAATAGACTTCAACTGCAAGGGGGCAAGGAGCACCTGCAACGGTACGAGCAGTTTCTGACAGGCGTCGCTGACAGCGTAGATGCTCTGCAGGCCCTGCAACTCAAGTACACTACGAACTTCCTTCTCACCACGCTTGCGTTAAGAGCGTTAGACCCAGACGCAAGAAGACAGTTTGAACTGTCTCTGGGGTCCAGCCAAGAGTTCCCCAAGGTGGACAGTGTGATCGCTTTTGTTCGGCAGATGAAAAATACTATCCGCATGCAGCAGGACGCAGACACTTCCAAGTATCCAGGGTGCTTAAGCAAAAACCATCCGAATAGTTTTGTTTCATTACCCGCTAGCAGTTCCACACCGTATACAGTTAATCTCAATGATAAGCCAGCCGCACTCAGAAATACTCTGAACAAACCAGGGAAGGTCGAGGGAGGTGCAGTAGCCGATTGTCCCCTCTGTAAGGGAGATTATTTGCTCTCCAAATCTAAAGTCTTTCGTGGACTATCACCTGATAAGAGGCTTGAACATGTTCGAACGTCCAAAGCTTACTGGAACTGCCTTCGCAACGGCTATGAAGTAGCCACATGTTTCCGATTCCGATCTGACAGGAACCTGTAACACCTAGTCACAGGTAACTCACTATAATAAAACTATATACTAATGTTTTTATACACATAATCTATTGATTTTGACGAGTTATACAGCCATAAACCATCTATTATACTTCCCGAAAAATATAATAATCATGCGAAACGGAATTACGGTGTCCTTCCCTCCAAGTAATGCGATAACATTTTAGAAGTAGATACCTAGATTTTGTATTCAATCAGGATTTTTGGTCTGTCAGACATATTTCCGTCAATATTAACATTCGATTGGTTTAAAATAAAAACCAAAAAATAAGTTTGACAAGAGTCGATGAAGGTTTAAGGGGACACTGGAGGAGGAGTATCATTCTCGACCATAATAATAATAATAAAGAGTAAGCGAACGCACAGGCTCGATACCACTAACGTTGGCTAAATACGTCTACCCAATAACACCCACCCAAAACCTAAGATCAGCCTTGACGCAATTCTTCCAATTACGCTTCGGTCTACCGCTCGGCCCGTCAGTTTAATTTTTATTAACATTTTAGGGATCCGCTCATTACTAGGCCCTACAAACTTATACGCCCATCTTATGCGCCGCAATGCTTTAACCTAAATTGTACAGGGTATAATTCCCGGTCATACTAATATTGTAAAGTGGTAAAAATTAACAACTTAATTACTAATGAAATGGACTGTAATAGTTAAGGTGTGGGTATTTCCATATGCATTAGAAAACTAATATAATTTATTACAGTCAAATTATAAATATGCAAACACATATGATTTAGGCCATTCACTACAATATTCACTATACCTTCTTTAGCGGAATATTTAGTTCTATAGTGGAGTAGTTGTTATTTCTAGGTATTTATGAACTAGAAAAGAAATCGCAGAAGGATAAGTACCATGTTTATGTAAAAACAAGAAAAGAAGATTCGATTAAATATTATAATTTGATTCAGTGCAACGACGATTAATTGATTAAATTTTCGTATTTGACCCAAGATCTCCACATCACAAGAAGCCCAAAGAGATGAAAGATACCGAGGACAGCCCAGACAACTCGGATCATACAAACTTAGATGAAAAGTCTGAATGTACAGTGGCCAATTTGGATGAACAAGAAGAATCTGAAGGGAGTAAATCTGAACTCCAAACAAACTTAAAAAAGCAACCAACTAAAAAATTGAAACCACGCATTACAATAATGGATAATGTTGTCAATACGCTTCAAACGTACGCCAAATCAGGAAATAAACGTAAATTAAGAATGTTCAAATATAGACAATATAACTTTGCTGCAAGTATGTATAGAAAGAAAAAAATTCTATCTACTCCAAGATTCAAAAAAGTTTCTAAAAAAAATTCTACAATTCATAATGCTGAACTGGAAATGGCAACCATAACAAGCTTAAGGGAAATGTATTTCAATAGACCTATAATTTTAAAGGAGTTTGAAGAGATAAGAACAGAAAAAGAAACGACAGGTAGAAAAACAGGTGCAGTCGTACGTACAAGTGTGTTGATACCTTATCTTGATAAATATAAACCAAAAAAAGAAGAGGAGATATTTTTCAAATTGCCAAACAAATCAAAAGTACTAGAATATGACGAAAAAAAAGCTAAGGTCCAAAAGTCAAGAGATGCAATTAGGAATGGATATGTTGTTTCAGTGTTTAATATAGACGATGACAACCTTTTCACTGACAATGAATTGCATAAAATCGAGCGAATGAAACCTGAAACAAGTTTAAGAGAAAAAAGAGGTCCGAATGACGTGACTAAAGAAATTTGGGAATGGAATGAGTTTGTAAATCATCTTCCTAATTTCTCAGCAACTAAAGATGAGACGTCGGAATTGAGTTATGGTACAGAAGAGTTAGGCAAAGCCAGACCGGAACCAGAAAGGCGTATGCAGCACCATTTGCTGAATTGGTTTCAACAAACATCTCCGCCAGTGGAGAGCAAAGATTTGATTCATAAATTCAAATACTATGATACCCTATACCAGAAAGAATACACATTTTTAACTGTAGAAAGCAGACTCAAAGCAGCCATAAAGTTTTTAAAATTTGCGAAAATTGTTTATCCAGATTTTCAATGTATGAAAGTACTGAAAGAGTTACAGGACTACATCGGTCCAGTTACTCTAGATGAATTACAGGCACAAACCAGGACAACAGGGTCAGTACTTAAAAGACCGAAGAAAAAACTCAGATACTTCAGGAAACTTCTCAAGGAAACAAAGGAATTAGAAAACATGTTTGTTGATCCAGAAATAGAAGCCGAAGTTAAAGTTGATTTAAAAAAGGAAGAAAGACCACCTGAATCACTTGAAGAATACGAAGGCCATTTAAAAAACGCTCTTGAAAAAATAGGTTTTGGAAACGTATACGATGAATATGTTGAAAGTTGTTTACCATTTCCCTTTAATGATTATTTCATAAAAATTGCCAATGGTCTTCTAAAATATCATGTTTATATTAGTAATAATACGGATATTAAAGGGCATGAGAAAGAAATTTTCCATCTAGTAGGAAGGATATTAGAGCTGATATTGGCGTCAATGAAGTTGGTCATAGACACAATCTTTAAGACCAATGCTCCATTTGATTTTCCAGAATATGGAAAAACAGAAAAAGTTATACTTGGCGAGGAATCTAGAGCTCCCGAGGTACCTAAAGAAGGAATGGATCATGCGGTTAAAAAATTGATGGTTTATATGATCAAGTATATGAACCTAAACAATATTTTCCAAAACAAGGATCGTGAAATCAGTTCATCAGAATGTCAATCACTATCCTGCATAAGCTCAGATGAGGAAAAAAAACATTCCAAAAAAGTATGAAATAATCTGTAATGTGGAGAATGGATAAAGCTAGAAGATGGATCTACCAAAAACAATTTTTAATTTAAAACATAAAATCAGTCAAAAGTTGCATGGAAGTGTTTGAGAATAATAACCTTTTATTACATAACAGTTCTGCGTCTATTATTACTTTTTCAGTATCATCTTAACACCACCAAATGTTGAGATTGAATAATATATCAGTGTTTCACAGAGTTATTTTATTTTACATATATGTAGAGCTGGTTGGTCGATACATTTACGGTCAGTAGCTTTGACAGCCCATAATAATAATAATAAAATAAATGCTCATTCGGATTGTACATGAGGATTGCGAAGACAATTTCGAAACCTAATCATTCAAATTTTGGAATCATTCATATAATTTAAATAATCTCGTACATCATAAAACTTTCACTTATGAACCTACTTTGAGTTAAAATTAATGTTCGCTAGTTTCAGAGTAGATATTTCTATATTACTGCTTGAGGCAATACTTTCCAATTGTGATTTTCCAAATGAACTTTTCAGTTGACAATTCGATTAACTCAATTTCAACAGTTTTTCTGAAAAGTACTTTTTTTTTAAATGTATTTATAAGTTATTTTTCATAGACAAATTTAAACAGTTGTATTTTCAAAGGGATGCCAGAAATTTAAAAATGTACCAGGTAAATAAATTTGCATTCCACATTGTTTATTGAATGCAATGAAAATACTTTTTTTTCTTTTTTTTTTTAAATAATTTATTTATTGATATTTACAACTGTATAGATATATACACATCAAGTAAATTTGCTGTAAATGATATTATGACATGATAAAAACATGTGGAGAATCTACCCATTGATAGAACTGCAAAAACATTTCTAAAGGAGAAGATCTCGATGCCATCTTCTTTTCAAACGTCTAGGAGGATTATTAGGTAGTGAAGGAGAAGCCAGGTTAGAAATGAGTTGGTTTGGGTAGTTGGGAAGTTTATTATGGAAGGATGATACCAAGTTGATATCCAATATTCGCACCTTAGGTTACCCTCGAATAAAAATACAGATTTTTATTTTAATTTTTTAAAAAGTTTTATAAGGATCTCTGGAAAGTGAAATTTTTGTTTGTTATATATCTCTGTTAAATAAAACGGTTTAGTGATCACCTCTTGTATTTTACATATGATATGATGATGTATTTTATATATGATCACCATGAAATATTTTATTTTACAAATAAACATATGTATTAACATTACAATTACTGTAAAACATTTTTAGCGACGAGTAGTACAATTAAAGAAACAGTTATATTATTTGTAAAATGGGAGTTGGGTACCTCCCTAGTATATATATATATTCATTTAAATTTACAACGGTATTTAATAAATACGCAATAAGCAAATGTGATATGAATTACATTACAATGGCGTCAGACAGCCTTGCGAGGAATCTACCCATTGATAGAACTCCCATTACATTTCTAGAATTGAAGGTCTCAAGGCCATCTTCTCTTCATTCGCCTGGAAGAAATATCAGGTATTGAAGAGGATGGAAGGTAGGAAACAAGTGGGTTTGGGTTGTAAGGGAGTTCATCACAGAAGGATTGGACCTGGCCAAATCAGCAACATAGGGAACATTGAGGTCCTGATGGATGATTTGATTCGTGACAAAGTAAGGAGCATTAAGGATTTTACGAAGGATTTTGGACTGTAAGGATTGGATTTGAGAGGAATTAGATGGTTTAGTGGAGCCCCATAGCTCAACTCCGTATGTCCAAATAGGCCTTATAATAGTCATGTAGATCAGTCTTTTCTTTGGTAGTTTGAACCGTTTGTTTACTAAATGTTGTAATAGTCGGAATCGATGAGCAGTTCCTGTCTTTTCAGTCTTGTATGAGGATTCCATGTCAGTCGTTTGTCCAGATTTAGCCCTAAGTAACGGATATGTTCAAGAGGAATGAGTGGGGTCTTATAAAAAGATACTGTAGGGCAAGACGAAGGTTTACGACGAAGGGTAAATGTGATTTGGTGGGATTTATTGGAATTTATTTTAATCCTCCAGTATTGGCACCATTCTTCGAGGGTGGTGATGTAGGATTGGAGGGATTGGGATACAATGGAAGGATCATTATTCACTGACAATAGGCATGTGTCATCGGCATACGTGGTAAGAATAGTGTTAGGATGGGTTGGGATATCAGCTGTAAAAACTGTATAAAGGATACGACCAAGGATACTACCCTGAGATACACCAGGAGACTGAGGAAACAGGGATGAATTAGCGCTGTTGTGATTTACTTGAAATAACCTGTCAGAGAGATAAGAACGGATAATGAGATAATATGTAGGGGGTAGGAATTTATGAAAATACTAAGAATGCTTTTATGAGTTTATCCTGTCAACTGAATTTCTTGTATATGTAGGTTAATGGTGCCGATATCATTAATCAGACTGAGCACATTGCGCACCTACAGTCAAATTGTAATTAGAACAGACGTTTTGTTCATGCCTTTATTAGGATCTCAATGTTCCATATGTTGCCGATTTGGCCAGGTCCAATCCTTCTGTGATGAACTCCCTTACAACCCAAACCCACTTGTTTCCTACCTTCCATCCTCTTCAATACCTGATATTTCTTCCAGGCGAATGAAGAGAAGATGGCCTTGAGACCTTCAATTCTAGAAATGTAATGGGAGTTCTATCAATGGGTAGATTCCTCGCAAGGCTGTCTGACGCCATTGTAATGTAATTCATATCACATTTGCTTATTGCGTATTTATTAAATACCGTTGTAAATTTAAATGAATATATATATATATACTAGGGAGGTACCCAACTCCCATTTTACAAATAATATAACTGTTTCTTTAATTGTACTACTCGTCGCTAAAAATGTTTTACAGTAATTGTAATGTTAATACATATGTTTATTTGTAAAATAAAATATTTCATGGTGATCATATATAAAATACATCATCATATCATATGTAAAATACAAGAGGCGATCACTAAACCGTTTTATTTAACAGAGATATATAACAAACAAAAATTTCACTTTCCAGAGATCCTTATAAAACTTTTTAAAAAATTAAAATAAAAATCTGTATTTTTATTCGAGGGTAACCTAAGGTGCGAATATTGGATATCAACTTTGTTCCTAACAAAAGTACAAAAGTTTAAAAAAGCCCTGTACATATGAATATGATCGGGAGAGTTCGGGCGCACTCAGCTGTTTCCGATTCTCCAGTCTCTCAACTCCTCCTCTAAACCAAATAATTTGATATAATGAAATTCCAGAAACTTTCCCAAACTTTACCCAAAAATATAAAGTACACCTTATTCATGAATTTGAAGAGATGCAACTATCGAGTTGCCTAATACTGGAAGGGTACCTGTAGTTAGTGTTTGGCAAACGTTAACTATAACTATCAACTAAAAACTAAAGCTAAATTAACTGTAGTTGCATAGGAAACTAAAAACTTACCGGTAAGTTGTTATCAGTTGGCTTATAGATAACTCTTGGAACTAAATTAGTTATGATCTGAAATCAGCTACTAACATTTAGCTATAAAGCATTAGGCTATAGCTAGAACTAATATTTAGTTCTATCTTTAGTTTCTAATAACTGGAATACTAAAAAATATGTTATAATAAAAAAAAAATCCAAGTGGAGGATTCATTTTAAATTTTCGTATTTCTGACAAGTTTATATTTTCTCAGGTCAATTGATTAATTTCAGAAGTACTAAGAATGATAAATGAATCGATAGAACGATAAAGCGTTTGTGCATCGATTTATTTTAACATTTTGGATTTCTAACATATAAGGGTCCCTTAATATATTAGGTTGGGGAAAAAGAAATCCATTATTTTTTCGGTAGATGTAGCGATCGATATCACGTAAAGTATCGATCAAAAATTTCAGATTTATGGTCGTTGTCAAGATGACATTTCGTACTAAAAAAATTCATTTACTATTTTTCGTTTTGTCCATTCAGTTGTGAGTTACAGGGTTTAAAAGATGGAAGTCAACAAAAAGAAAAATTTGATACATTTTCCAGTTTTTCTTCGATAAGGGCGAAAATGCAAGCTAAGCGGCTGAAATTGTGAATGCTGTTTATGGTCCCGGATACTGTAACAGCTAATTACGGGCAATTTTGATTTCGTCCGGGTATTTTTGATGTTAAAGACGCACCTCGCACCGGCAGGCCCGTCGTTGAAAATCTCGATAAAATCACAGAAATAATCAAAGTTGACCGGCAAGTTAGTAGTTGTAGCATCGCCTAGGAGCTAAAGATCGACTATAAAACAGTTTTAAACCATCTACACAAATCTGGGTACAAAAAGAAGCTTTATGTTT
>NW_027109456.1:454208-456098 GCF_000696795.3 Halyomorpha halys
TAGTAGTTGTAGCATCGCCTAGGAGCTAAAGATCGACTATAAAACAGTTTTAAACCATCTACACAAATCTGGGTACAAAAAGAAGCTTTATGTTTGGGTGCCACACCTATTAACACCAAATACGTGATGGATCGAATTTCCATCTGCCAAGTCTTGGCCAAACCGGAATGAAATCGACCCATTTCTTGAACCGATAGTAACTGGGATGAGAATTGGATCACATAAGACAACATGGTGCGAAAACGATCGTAGTCAAAGCGCGGTGAAGCAGCTCAAACGGTGGCCAAACCAGGACTAAAGGCCAGGAAGGTTCTGCTGAGCATTTGGTGGCACTGGAAAGAAATTATTTATTAAGAGTTGTTTCCATTTGGCCAAATGCTTAATTCGAATTTTTATTGTCAATAACAAGACCGTTTGAGATAAGCGATTGACCAGAAACGGGCAGAATTGGTCAACAGAAGAGGTGCCGAGTTCCATCAAGACAAAGCCAGGTGACAAAGCCACACATATCTATAGTGACTTGCCAGAAACTCCGGGAGCTTGGTTGGGAAGATTTGATGCATCCATCATATAGTCCAGACCTGACACCAAGCGATTATCATCTTTTGCATTGCAAGACTTTCTTGGTGATAAGAAATTGGCATCAAGAGAAGACTCTGAAAATCGGTTACTAGAGTTTTTCGGCAATAGGGATGACTTCTACGAGAGAGACATTATGAAGCTACCTTTAAAATGGCAACAAATTATAGAATAAAACGGTGAATATTTGACCCAAATCGGACAATCTGAAATGTGTTAGATAAAGTCTTGAATTTCACGTAAAAGTTATAGATTTATATTTCTCCAACCTATTATTTTCGGAGATGCTGAAAAAAAAAATGAAAAAATAGAAGTCGATTTTGCGACCAGGCGATTGCGAATCAAGTTATTTTAACATTTCGGATTTCAAGCATTTTGGGGTCCGCATATATGTTTTTGGAGGTGCTAAATATGACAAACAAAATAGATTTTTTGATGGCGCGCTTGTGTACCTATTTGTTCAGAAGTGTAGAAAATAAAAAAAAAAAACTATAGTAACTTTCAAAACATATAAGGGATCTCTAATATTTTAGAAATCCTAAAGGTTAAATCGAAACGCAAGTACGTGATCATAAAATTGATATCATTTTTATTTTCAGCATCCCTGTAAACATATTAATGGGCCCCAACATGCTTGAAATCCGAAAAGTTAAAATAAATCGATTCGTAAGCATGCGTTCACTAAATCGATTTTTCCCCCTATATATCCAAAGAATTTCGTGAGACTTGGTTATTTGTACATTAAAACGTGATTTCCTTCTAAAACTCGACGATATTTTGCACGATGACAATACATAGCTTTCCTATATATTCCATGGATAGATAAGCATATGTAAAAACCTAAACAACCATGAAAAACTCGGTAGTGATGGGAACATACTTTTTTACGATTGAATATTATACTTGATATATTAATTGTAAAATTTTAATCTCCAAATTTGTAGATTTGATACCTCGCTTTATACTTGCTTATAAGAGGGTTTTACCTTTTTTACTGATTCAGATTTGGTTAGTGTTGATGATAATTCATTTAGAAAAAAAAAATCCCAACTACGATTATTCTGTTGTTTTTTTTCCCCTCTAAAAACAGAAATAAAATGTGAATTAGTAGTGCATTACTGTGTAAGAAAGAAAAGTAATTCGTGTTGTGTCTTACCTTTTACTACTGTTAACGCCATAATATAATTACGCTGTAAATAATTTTAAATAGTATTTTTAGTATTTAGTTTTATAGTTTTAGTTATATAGTTTTATTAGTATTTAATTTAGTTACATTTATTTTTATTTGTATTGTTTTATTTAGATTTAGTT
>NW_027109456.1:457226-467042 GCF_000696795.3 Halyomorpha halys
ATATTTCTTATTTCTATTTTCTAACTTTAAAAAATATGATTTCTGGGAGGTGTTCTGGTACTGGTATTTGGTGGTGGGAACAAGTCCGGCAAGTGGGCCTAGTTGCCTTTTTGCCAACCCCTGACGGCTACCTAGGTTGCCGCTGCGTACTAACCAAGGTGGGAGTGTCAAGATTCATTCTTCGGGACCGCCGAAAAATTAATGTTTTACTGCCCCAGGTGGGCATCGAACCCACAACGTTCCGAACCGAGCACACTGGTACCTGCGCCACAACCCGCACGGCCGTCACGTCCCTTCTGGAAGGTGCAAATACTATCATCCTCATGCAGAATAATAATGTTAAGAATAAATGGTGCGTTAAATGAAACTTGCGCCTCTTCCATCCAGTGGTCTTCCACATCTACTGAAGATTTTTTTTCTTGTCACTAAGATCTATGTCGGCTGACCCAACAATAGTTTTCCACCAGTATGCTAACTCCTTGTAATACGTATAGTTTTCTTCGGTTACTAGCTGAGGGAAATCGTCCTGTCAATAATTCGATTCTATACGTGACCGAAAGTACTTTGGCAACCATCATGACTTGCCACCTAACATCAGTTCCACTCTTCTGTGATGTCGTTCCGAATAATGGTTTTTCATTTGCTAGGGTTCTCGTCAATCTACACCTGAAAATTTACTGGCTGACTACTATTCCTGTTAAGACTTGAACAGCATCATGTGAAACATACCGGTATGCCTTAGTGACTCGAGGCAAGCCGTCCGTTGGACTGTCGACAATCTTCTCTTCTGTCGGTGCGAGAGGCTGCGATTCCAGAAAGGGCATAAGAGAATATATATGACTACAACTTTATATGTGGTCATTGTTGCTATGTGAGAGGCTCCAGGAGGGACCCCCCATACGACTAAAACCATTTAAAGATTTATCTACCTTTTCCGAAGTAATCTAAGTGAGGGGTCACGTCGAATACTCTTCCAAATTTTATGTTAAGGTAACTACCTCAATTGACTAATTCTGGTCCTTCGGACCATTATATCGATAGGGTGGGCCCTACCAGTAGTCCCTGTTAAAAGAGTGTCTAATCAGTGGCCATTAGATCTGTCATTTGATCACCTGTGCGCCGGTTCGAATCCGGCTTGAGGGGATAGACTATTACTTCTTGGCGGTTCAACAGAATGTAAACTTGGCCTCCACTCGGGTTAGAATAGGACGGTAAAAATTAGCATAAAACTTTTTTTTTTTAATTTATTTATCCTATTCAAAACAGTAACACAATAACAGTAAATAATACTTTACAACCAGCAAGTGAGATTAATAAAAACTAATGAATTTTTTAATAGTTAAATTTTAAATGCAAACATATGATCTAGATTGATCAATAGTGTATTATAGCTTTCTACATTGGAGTAGCTAGTTTTTTTGTATATTTGTGATAGAAAATAAATATACCATACGTTGCAGAAAGGTATACTTCCTTTATTAAGGGCTAACAGATTGAATTATTCAATTAAGTAGGATTTGTTACTCGGTGCAGCAATTATAAATTTTCGATATTTAACCGATTGGATTGAAAGTGAAGAAATTATAGGAAGCCATACAAGATAAAAAGTATTAATATCAACCAAGTCATAACGAAGATGAATGATATTGATGATCGTAACGTAAGCGATTATGAAATGGATGATTTAGAGAGTGAAACTGATCTCCAAGATAACCCTGACGCTGAAAACGAAGTAGAAACAAAAAGAAGACCTCGAATCACAAAGCTCACTAGTATTATCAATATTATTCGAGATTACGTTAAATTAGGAAATAAGCGTAAGGTCTTTTATTTCAAAACTAAGAGAATAAATGCCGCTACATATATGGTACATAAAAGATATAAGAGACCAACTCTAAAACTAAAAATACCTGACCAACTTCGTAAGGCCGAATTAGAAATGGGAACAATAGCAAGCCTTAGGGAAATGTATTTCAATAGGCCTAAGCATTTAAAGGATCTTGAAGAAATATCAACAGATAAAGATACCAAAGGTGATGAAGTACATGCCATAAAGTCAAGTCTGAGCAATCTTCTAGATCCTACCAATGTATTCGAATGTTATCTGAAGAGATATAAACAAAAAGATCTAGATGATTCTTTTAAATCGATAGAACGAAAACACGCTAAGAAGCAAAAATCAAGAGACGCAATTAGGAAAGGTATTGTTATGTCAGTATTCAATACAGACGATGATAATATTTTCAGTAACCGTGAATTGCATAAAATCCACCGAATGAAATATTGTATACCTTTACCTATAGAAGAAACAAAGAAAGTTACACATAAGGAAATCTGGGAGAGTGAAGAACTTGTAAAACATCTTCCGGATTTCTCGCCAACAAAAGATGATACTATATTGGAATCGAGGTATGGTGAAGGAGAGTCAGACAAAGAACCGTTATCCATACCGGAACTGGAAAAAAGACTGAAGAAATATTTAGTGAATTGGTTTCGACGAGAATCTCCAAAAGTGGAATGCCAGGATTCGCTTCATGAATTTCAATTCCATAAAAATGTGTATCCGAGGCAATACACTTTTTTCACAGAAAAAAGTCGGCTCGATGCGGCCATTAAGTACTTAAAATATGCAAAAATAATTTATCCTAATTTGGAATGTATGAAGGTACTAAACGAGTTACAAGACTTCGTCGGTCCTTTTACTCTAGATGAATTACAGGCACAAACCAGGACAATAGGGTCTGTACTTCAAAGACCGAAGCAAAAACTCAGATACTTTAGGAAACTTCTCAAGGAGACAAAGGAATTAGAAAACATGTTTGTTGGTCCAGAAATAGAAGCCGGAGTTATAGATGATTTAAAACAGGAAAATATTACGCCGGAAATAATTAAAAAACAGGAAGAACATTTAAAAACCCTCTTCAAAACTAACAATATGTCAAATCTGTACCATAAATATGCTGAAAGTTGTTTACCACCACCTTTTAATGAGAATTTCATTTCAATCGCAAGCAGCCTTATGAAATACAGTGTTTATGTCAGTAATGATCCAGAAGCTAAAAAGTACAAGAAAGAAATCACTAAACTCATAGCAAAACTATTGGAGCTTACATTAGAATCGATGAGGTGGATTATAGATTCAATCTTTAGATGCAGGGACTTCTATGAATTTACAGAAGATATAGAAAAAGAAACATCTGAGGATGATGCCGAAGAGCATAGCGCTTCTGAGAGTTCTAAGGAAGCGTTTGATCTAGTGATAAAAAAACTGATAGTACATATTCTGAGATGTACGAACTTAAGCAGTGTGTTCGACTATAATATTCCTGACATCTACTCAACAGAATCACAGTGACTATCGTGTATAAGCATAGAATTTGAAAGAAACTAAGCAAAAAAGGAGTAAAAATAATTGATGAAGTGAGGAATAGGAAAACTCCACTCCGAGAAAGTACTAATTACCGATAATTGTTTCCTATATTGCTTTAAATCATGTAATTGATGAAAAGTTTATGAAATAATACTATGATTATTATATTATTTCTTTATCTAATCAAAACCTAACACGATACAACGCTCAGTCTTTTCAATAACGTCATATTTCAAAAATCGGTAAATTGGGCTATAATGATTTTGCGCCATTCCCTGTTGAGTTAAAAATATAAAAATGTTCCCATGCTTATCCTTAGAGCGGTTGATTATGTTGTTAAAGAAGAAAAATCAGCGAAAAGTAAACGCTGAAATGCACATTTCAAATTTACATTTTTTTCCTTGGATTGCATTCTAAACTCTCCCATATCATAACCCCCGAAGAATTGTGCCGAAATTAGAGTATACAAATCCCATAAAACCACCTTTACGCTTTGTCGTAAACCCGCCGATTTCCCAACAGTATACCTTAATAATGTTGCTCTTGTCCTGCAGAACAGATCCGCTACCTTGGATTAGATCTGGACAAACGACTAACTTGGAATCTCACAAAAGACTGAAAAGACAGGGAACTGCAGGTCAATTCCGACTATTACAGCACTTACTAGTCAAACGGTCTAAACTTGCAATTCATAACCAAAGACTGATTTACATGATAATAATCAGGCCTTCCTGGACATACGGAGTTGAGGTTAGGGACTTCACTAAACCTTCGAATTACTCTCGTATCCAATCCTTCCTTACAACCCAAAATCCTCTATGCTCCTTACTTTGTCACAAATAAAATCATCCATAAAGACCTTAATGTTCCTTATGTAACTGATCTAGCCAAAACCAGATATCAATCCTTCTATTATAAATTCCCTAACCACTCAAAGCCATTAGCTTCTAACCTTGCTGCAATACTATGATTTGAATTATATTTACGAAGTGCTGTTCTTTCAATTAAGCTTTGTGCAGGCTTCCAACTTCTAAACAATTTCGAAATAAAAAAAAAAGCATTTCCAGCGTTTAATCACGCATTTATTTCATTTTTCCTAGTAACTGTAGACCCCAAATTCTTAAAGTTCTCTACCTGTTGAAATGTATTTTCTTCTGTGTCTATAATATTGATTGTTATAGATGTAGAAGAAAATATATTTGAACATAATAGAGGTTTAAGAATTTAGGGTCTATAAAAAATAGGAAAAACATAATTGAGGAGGATGTAAAAGCGAAGTTGAATTTAAATCTATATGATCTTTAAAATTATCTAAATCTAATTCTCAAAGAACAGAGCTTAAATGCTCCTATTTCAAACAATTTCCCCCTTAAGTACTTTTTATTTTGATTATTTGACAAATCAAAATTTGGAAACACCCAATACTTCGGATTGTATCCAAAATAATGAGGAAGTTTCGATAACTAAATAAATATTAATTAATCCATATGAATTGATGATTTAAAAATCGTTTATACTTTGTTACAAATATTTTATTAAATTGGAGAAGAAAAGGATTTTTGTTTTTCAAACAGAAACGAAACCATTAAATAGTGTTCGAAATAGGAATTAAAAGAGATATTTAAATTTACTCGTATTTAATATTTTTTAAAAATATGATAGCATAAAAATGTTTATAACTTTCAATTTCAAGTAAAAAATACATTTATACGTCAGGTATAATATATAATTGTAAAGTAATGAAATAAAAATCGATTAACATTTAAACTAATCCTGATAGAATTTTAGCAATTAGTATTAGTTTTCAGTCGTGATTGATCATTAAAAAGAAAATGAGTTTTATAGTATTTGTAACCACACATTTTAACCGCAAAGAAACGACAAATTTACAACTTATTTTCAGTGAATCAACATATATTGTAATTTAGTTAGCTACGTAATATTTAAAATTAATGACCTTATGTCCTTGCTTCGTAAATAAAATAAAATACAACTAAGTTGCTAAACTCTAGTGAGGAACTAGGTCTCGAAAAAAATACTGATAAAAAAAATATATGGTTAGCAATAGAAATAGGACTATTTCGGTGATACAGATATGGGAGGAAATAAATTTGAACAGCAGGATAGATTCTAGTACTTAGTTTCTACGGTAACTAGACAAAAACTAAATTGATGAGGAAATAAAAGCGAGATTAAAGGTGGGCAAGGCTTGTTATTTTTCAACATAGAAATTGCTTAGCTCCCGCCAGCTGTCCAAAAACTTAGAATTTATAATACTATTATCCTTCTCACCGTTCCTTATCGATGCGAAATTGGGTACCGTAAACTAAGGAAAGAACAGCGAGCGCCTTAAGGACTTTGAAAATTAAATATTACGTAAAATATTTGGACCGAAAAAGAATGTATAGGAAGAACTCAGAAGGGTACACAACGCTGAATTGACGGAACATTATTTATTCAATTCTGACACATGGGGGGGGGGATCTGTGTTAACCAACCAGAAGCCAACCTGTGTTAACCATGGTGAGGGGGGGGGTCAGGCTTTTATTACATGGGTCCTCCACAGCAATTAAAAAAGTCGACACCACAGCCCGAATTCGAACTGGCGCCGCTAATGGATGGCCCTGAATTAACGAAACTGTACTCGGTAAATATAATTCAGGTTATAGCATTGAGGTGAATAAGATGGGGTGTAAGGTGGTGGGGTTAAGAACGAACGAATTCCTAAAATGTTAATAAGCACTAAACCGACGGGTAGACTGAAACGTAGATGTCATGATTGCGTTAAAACTGATTTCATAGATCTGGGTTTGAAGGGGCTTCACTGGATAGACGTATGTAGAGAGCGATTGCTGGTATCGGCATCGAACTTTCGGGTTCGCAAAGCCTTTTTATTATATTATTATTGTAAACTTGCGATCATGTCTCAAAAATGTCGTTGTCTTAACGAAACCTTGAACAAACAAACAAAAACGCCTTCGTCTATAAATATATCTTCGGAAGGTTGAATTTTATAAATAAGATGCAATGGATTTTTATTATTTGATATTTGGAGATGGAAGTTTTAGTCTGATTCGGTTATTCACGATACCCATTTCATTTATTACAAAAAGCGTCCAATTATTTTTTAAAGGTTATATTTAAATAATTATGAGGGAGATTCTTGAACCATGAGAATTCGTTGAAACTTCTAAAATAATTATGACCTGAGAGATTTAAAACTTTTATTTTTTTTTACCTTCATAAAAATTTTATAAAAATACTTGAATAAATAATTAAGAGCTGTTTGAAACAAATGAAAATTTATCCGATTAAATTTTGTATCGAAATTTTCAAAAATAAAGTTTGTATTTTTTGATAATTCAATTTAATCGAAATGAAAATTCATTTTTTAATAAATCAATTTAAATTGGAATAGTTCCGAAAAGGTCAGGTGAATATTAATCCGATTTAAAATCAAAGAAAATTTTCGATCGAGATTTTCAATGAAGTAAAGCATCATTTAGTCATCAATGTTACAATAAAATATCAATTATTTTAAAAAATGTATTCTAAGAAACTAGAAGACCATAGGTTACTCAGCGTTCCTGTAATATACAATCAAAATAATTTGTACGAGTAATGTTTCCTTTTTTTTCAATACGACTATTTGATGTGTATGTTTCAATATTGAAACATATTTAAACTTTGTTCTTGAACAAGGCAAGTGCTATGACTTATTGGTTCGATGTATGATGATATTATACTAATTTAGTACATGAATATTTTTTATTTACAGGCTAAATAGAAGCATTAATTTTATGAGCAGTTAATTTTAAAAGTAGGGCAAGTTCATTTTTAATAAAAGAAATGTAGTCATAGATAATTGTGATAAAACCTAATATGATTTCTAATCTGCAAACAATTTTTTGTAAAAATAATTCAGATTCCCTACTATCTGGGGGAGATGGAAGTTTTAAATAATAACGGTTTCGTAAATGTGTTATATAAATATGAACACTTTTTTTCTTCTGGCACGACAGACCGTGCAGATCCAAGACCTCGCATGATGTACGGAAAAAAAAGCGATGGTGAATATTTTCTTTGGCTAAGTAAATACTGAATTAGATATACTGAGAATACACTATTGAAAAATTATACAATACTTAAATTATCGATTCATCACCATAACAAGGAAGATCAACTAAATTTGGAGATCAAATACCTTCTTTGCATGAAAAAGTGAATCTATTACATCTAACAAATATAAGAATATGATGACATATTACCATACATAACTTCCGTTTATCACTAACATGCTGGTATCGTATTGTATTGTAATAAGGCCAATCTGAACATACGGAGTTGAGCTTTGGGGCTCCACCAAACCTTCGAATTAAAGACCTTAATGTTCCATATGTAACCCAAACCAGATATCATTCCTTCCATTACAAACTTCCTAACCACCCAAATCCACTAGTTTCTAACCTTGCCTCCTCTTCCTTTCCTGACAATCCTCCGAGGCGCCTAAAAAGAAGATGGCCACGAGACCTGCTAATGTAAAACGTCATTATAGTGTTACCAATGGGTAGTTTCTTTACACGCCTGTAACACTCCAATTTAACTGAGATCAAATTTACTAAATGTATTATAATGTACAGTTGTAAATAGCAATAAATAAAAAAATATTATATAAAATTGAGCACTAGTATGTTTTATTATTAAAAAAAACTGATACAACTGAAATCCGTTTAATTAAAGATTTGAATAATTCATTACTTTTGAAAGTGAGAAATGTCTATTCAGCCATAATAAAACCTTTGCTTTTAGGGAAACACTATATAATAACAAAATTAAGTTTTCGAATACCACATCACATAATAAAGAAGAAGTATTTATTAGTAATTACTAATATTTTTAAAATTATTAAAACCTTTAGTTAAATATTTCCCAACAACAAACGATGGAATTCCCCAACTTTTGTTGCTTCATTCTGCTTTAATCTTTATTTTGGCTTGGAAGGTGAATTAGAAAAGACTAATAAAGTATACATAAATCTGAAAAAATGTTCGCATAGCAGATATGTTTTATAACAAAATATTTATAATGGTTTCACGGATGCTCATATTGTTGGAAGGTAGAGTCAAATATCAGATAATGTAGCAGAAGGTTCGAAACCAATACCCAATAATGTTATACGATGGGCTGCTTTACGGATCATAAAACTAAACTCAGATTTAATTTTAAGAGGGAGGGAGAAAAGATATTGGATTCAGACAAAAATAACAGCTAAATTTTAAAGTAAAATGATCTTTTTGTTTTTATTATTTTTTTATTCTGATCTAATCAATAAAACTAATTGCAATTTATTTTCAATTTGGAATACATTCAATTTAAAAATTGAAATCAACATGCTTGCGAAAAGTTTGGGAAAAAACACTAATTACAACCGAAGAGGGGAAAATGTGAAATGCATTAACCGAAACGTATGTGGGAAGATAGTTATTATCGGTTTAGTATCTTTGGGTGTCCTTTTTTTTGTTTGTTTATTATTATAACTAAATTTTTTCAGAGCTCTTTATACTGACCTGATAAATATTGTTGTATCCTGGGTGATCGAGATCATGGCATATACAAGATACAAGAAGAATCAACACCTCCATGTCCCCAATCCTTTTAACCAGATCGGCTTTACACACCATTGCATACATCTGCAACAACGAAATATCATCAATATATTACTATGTGATGTATTAAAGAAAAAAATAATAATATGAGCTGCTTCAAGAAAGAAGTATATGTATACCTTTAAGTATTGATTGTCAGTTATAAGTAATAGTAAATATAAAAATGGCAAAAACATAATATCCATTCATATTACAAATTGTAAAAATGAACTCTTGTTGTATGAATCAGTAATTTGACGGTAACTAGAAAGAGTTTTAAGAACTACCGGTTTATTTCTTATACGTATACCAAAAAATAAATAAATATGTCCATTTTTAACCAATTAAATGCCGATTCATACCAACGCCCTGTTTCCATTCCATATGATATTCCGTTTCAATAAAATATAATAAAGTGTAATAGTTGTATAGTCATTACCCATTTACATATTGTTCCCTTGTATTAACTTTCACTTTATAAATTTTTTAATTAACGGTAAGGAAGAGAACGGAACGTAAAGTAGAATCGAGACCTATTCCTAATTAATTGGTTTCGCTTTATCTGGGTCATTCAATATTAATTGAATATTTCCTAGATCAGTTCTTAGAAATAGAGAAATAGCATAATTTTAAAAATAATGATTTTATTATGATGAAAATTATGATTCTTTCAAAGCTTGAAGAATGAGGTGCGTTCTACTTATACTTATTAAGAGATATGCCCCAGCTCTCAAAGTGCAAAATCTGTATATCTGTCTGTATACGATTTTTAAGAATAATATCTGAGCACCACGGAGGTAG
>NW_027109456.1:468821-474094 GCF_000696795.3 Halyomorpha halys
AAAAAAAAACAACTTAAAAGGTAATTCTTTTTTTTTAGAAATTGCTAACTTTTATTTATTGATAATATAGTGATAATTAATATTGCATACTTTCATACAAACAAAAAATAAGTATATATATTGTTTCCGAAGACCTGTTCTGGACCTGGTGCGCCATTGCCACCTAAATAAAGAGGTCAATCACTGTCACCCATTTGTACCCCTTCCATTCAAATGTCTTAATTTTTAATCATTGAGTAGTGCATCTGTGGTAGATGTCTTCTCCTGTCTTCCTTTAGGCGGATACCTGTCGTACATAGTGCGTAGACAAACCTCGCAGCTTCCTACAACCTCTGATATAGTCTTCCTCATCCTGCACCAAAAGTATCTTCTCATTAACACTTAGTCTCATGGATTCCGCGGTGATTAGTCTTACCCTGATGATACGCTATGGTGACTTCTCGTTGTTGTTCGTCTCCCAAAAGGGTTTCCACCATCAGTTTGCAACGGACGAACGTCCTGTCCATTCCAATTAGTTCATCACTCCATAGCCACTTGATCTTCTCCCAAACGGTTTCGTTCCCAACATACGGATGATGCTTTTCTCCAGGCTTCGAAGCACTATACAACATTCTATGGCTGCGACCAGATCGTTATTATTGTGAGACGCCTACTAGCGTAGGCCACGGGACGCTCATCTACCTCACCTTTCTGTTAAAGCACTACTCCCAGCGCGTACTCACCAGCGTCTGTTGTGAGCGTGAACTGCTTTTGGAAATCAGGAAAACCTAGTACTGGTTCCTTCTGCAATTATATGTTTTCGTATATTATCTTCAATGGCCGGTGTTATTACTATCATACTACCCATCCTTCGCAAATTGTTGAGGGGTGTTCCGCCATATCAGGCGATCGATATATAAAATATATCAATATATAAATCCTCAATCGACTTATTGTCCATAGCTTTCGAAAAGGGACCGTAAATTTTAAGAAATTTTCATGTTTAAATATATTCCAACCCAATCAACATTTTAAAAGCAGTAACGTAAGATAATTTGAAGAGATAACTTCAAAATGGTTGGCCCTGTTGCATGCTGTTGGTCCATCCAGTTCGGAGGACCAAGTATAAACCGATTAGACCTACTCACTCATTCACTCACTCACTCACTGTTGGGCGCTACAGTCCTTGTAGGACATGGGCCTCTGCCACCGTTCTTTCCCATGCTTCGCGGTCTCCAGCGAGGCTCCTCCAATTTCCGATTCCCATCTCTCTCAAATCATCCAACTACCGACGCCTGAGTCTGCCCCTTTTCCTTTTTCCTCCTGGTGCACCATTTAGCATCCTTTTAGACAGCCTACAGGGCTCCATCCTTTTCACATGACCTAACATTCGCAGCTTGCTCTTCTTAATAGCGCAGAAGATATCAGGGTCTCCATACAATTCTATTAGTTCGGCATTTCCCCTGATTATTCACCTGTGCTCTTCTTTAACGGCACCAAAGATCTTTCTTAGGACTCTTCTCTCCCAAACCAGTAGAGCTCTTTTGTTTTCCTTGGTTAGAGTCCACGTCTCAGTGCCATACATTACAACTTGCCTAATTATTGTTTTGTTTAACAAAAGCTTTGCATTCCTGGAAAGACTTTTGCATTGGAGAGCTTTTTATAGGGCATAAAAACATCTGGTTCCTGCTACCATTCTGCCCTTAATTTCGACTTCTAAATTGTTATTCTCCGTCACAACTCCTCCCAGGTACTTGAAAGTACTGCATCTGTGAAACGTGTTTTCCCCCACTTCCACAATATCTCTTTTCTCCCCGGTATGAGGGTTTTCATATATTTGGTCTTTTCACTATATTAAGTCCTAAATCTTGTGGTGCTCTCTTGAATTCTACTACAGCACCGGCTAGAGCTATTTTGGTTCTCCCTGTGATGGCTACATCATCCGCATAAGCCATGTTATGTGAGCCTATTTTAAATGGTTCCACCCGGGTTTGTCCTTATTTTTCTAATGGCAACTTCTAGGGCAAGGTTGAACAGTACTGGTAACAACAACCTTGCCTTAAGCCACTGCTAAACCTGAAGCTATTTGAAATACCCACTCGAGTTTTCACCTTGCAACTAGTCCTTTCCAGGGTCATCTTTGTTAATTTTATTAACTTGATAGGTATTCCCAGTGACTGCAATTCCTTTAGTAATTTTCCTCTGCCCACACTATCATAAACATGTCGGAAGTCAATACAGGGATGGTGTAATTCAAAATTGTACTCGTTCGTTTTCAAAACAAAAATAATTAAATCTAAAATCTAGATTAATTATAACATTCGGGTAGGTAATAATTACTAGGAATGATGCGTAAGTTGTCAGCTGGAGTAGCAATGTCACGGCGGAAGAATAACAGAACAATTGAAAATATTATTTAAACTAACCTATTATATAAACTTAAATGTCTTTAAGAAGAAAACTTTAATCTTTTATTTTTTTTTAAGTTTATGCTCAAAAAAAATTTAGAATCAGGAATCGAACTTCTGTCGTTATCACCCGCACTTAGAGATGCCGATATATCATGGGTATTACGACTTAAGTATTCTTCATTAAACTAATGACATTTATTAATTTAACGAGTTTAAGTCATGTTTTCTTCTCAACTACATCAAGAATGGTTCAACATGGTTTTATAATTACTTCGGAGTATTAGCCAGAGTGATATTTCGTGCGGAAACGACATCGCATGACTTAATAAAAAAATGATAAACGAAACTCTTCAGTAAATTGGAAAAGATGGGAAAATTGTTTATGACCTTGGTGAAGTTACAGTTAATTCTCAACTCCAAATTATTTCTGTTTTCAACATCTCCAATTATTTCATTTGAAAATATGTTATCAATATATTAATGTGTTAAATTTATTAAATATTTTGCAAATCATTTTTATTTTTTTTTACTTTCATTTATATTTGTAATATACAGTAAGGGAAAATATTGGGATCGGAAAATATAGTTATCGAAATAAATAAAGGCTTTTAGGTTCCCTGAGTCTAAATAACCTCTCTCTAAAGTCTCGAAAAATGGTCTGAGTGTCTGTTTGTGAACAGCCTAACTAAAAAAAAATAATAATAAATAAATAAAAAAAAAAAACCTGGAATGTTACAGCAACTTTTCCGTTAAAATCGACCAACCAGAAGTGCTACTTTATATCATAGATTATACACTATTTTATGGTTTTCTCAAAAATGGCTAAAAAAGATTTGATTAAAATCGGAAAATTAATGGAACATTACATGATCATTGATATTACTAGCTTTTATCCTAAATGAAATATTTTGATAGAGCCTAAATGACGAATTTTTAAAAAAAAATCTTCTAAAGTAACTTTAATTTTGTTTATTTGAAATAAGAACTTAGTAAGCAAGAACTGTTTTTTAACTACGGTTATACGAGGATGTGTATTCATACATTTTAATCAGTAATAAAAGATAGATAAATATAAATTATAAAAGTATTTGATAATTAACATAAGGAGAAAAGCGAACTTTTTTTTTTTTTTTCTCTTTGTAAACATATTTTCAGAAATATGAGTAATAACATAAACATATTAAATAGAAGTGGAAAGCTAAAGATTTTAGAAAAAATATGTAACATATAACGTCTTAGAAAGTAATAAAAAAATGGCGAAAAATACATGAATAACATGTCTTTTTTAACACCAGTTTCACAGTTAAAATTCGCGAGCGCATGCGCCGTGCATTTCTCCTTTTCGTTAGGCTGACTAGTATTTTTAGGTAACTATAGTTATTAAATAGTTAGTTTCTTAATTTAGGGGCAGCGGTATCAGGGTGGTAACGCGCCAGTCTACCAATCCACAGGTTGTCGGATCGAATCCCGGTCCCACTCGGGTTTTTTTCAAGCACAAAATAATGCAAAACTCACTGACAACATTTGTGAGGCCCGTTAGCCAATGTGTGGCACTCACAAAAAATAGGCGTGGGAGTGACGAACCCACCCTGCAAAAAATCCACGTCAAGAAACGTGGGATGTATTTCCTAATGTACCCAATACATTACATCCTAATATTGGGAAATATATCGCGCGAGGACTTAGGCCTCCACACAGACCATGTTGCCCATAGAATAATAATAATAATAGTTATTAAATAGTTAATTTCTTAATTTAACTTAACCTTTCCATGAGTCTTTCAGTAGATTAATTTCATAAAATCATTCTTCGTATTTTTAATATTGATTATATAAAAATGTAGTATGCGATAAATGGTTACGGACATTATTTAAATTTAAATAAACTGTGGATATTTAAATAATCCTTGCTTACCTTAAGAACCTAAAGCTAGTATGGGCGCCCGATCACATGAGAATAAGAAAGCGGAGGTTATAAGAAGTGGTGCTGAATTCACTCCATGAGACAAGAACCCAAGACAATGTAGACAAGATTGAATAGCTCTAAAAGACACCAACGCGAAGGGATCCCTGTTTATATGTATATGGACTGCATATGGATAAAAACAGTCAAAGAGTAGAGGGAATGCGATGGGCTTAGACAAGCCAAGCAGATTATAATTATAAACATCCTCTCCTTCTAGAACTAACTGCGATGACTAAATAGAAATGAACTCCGATTAACAAACGGAGTCTTACTGGCCATTTCAGACTTAAATGATACCTTAGGATTTATGGACGTGATGAAACCTGCCATCTCAGTCAGGCACCGCAAACTGCTCTTTTTTTTTTGTTTACTCCCTAGTGATTTGCCTAACCCACAGGTAATCAACTTACTTTAATCATTATGGAAGGATCGAGTTTTCATTATGTAGAACCACGAAGAAATAAAGGCAACCCTATTAGGCCGGAATAGAGTCGTAATTAGTAATGAGGTTTTGAAGGTGACACCTCAACTCCCTCAGCTGTAATGGTCTCATCCCTGGAGACTGTTCTTCAATGCGTTGCAGACTGTGACGTTATGCGTAACAAATACACAACCTTTTGGGATTTGATAGAATCTCAGGGCCCGTTTCATAATAAAAGCTAATAGTATTAGTTCATAGTGCTATGTACTAGTGGCAGATTTATTTGGGATGCCAGGATAATCGCTGAAGGCAATTATCCAAAAATAAGTTAATTAATTGATTATAAATTGAGCCTTAAAAACTATTATTATAATTGGATTCCTTTCCAAAGGCTGTTTGTGTGTTTACCAGTTTACCAATTAAATACCTTTATATTTATAAAATGTTGTTCCCATTAATTATACAGGATAATAAAGAGTGATATATTGGGTTATATA
>NW_027109456.1:474634-476871 GCF_000696795.3 Halyomorpha halys
CTATCATTTTTGTTAGAACACTTAAAGGTTAGCCAATCTAATTTTCTCAGGGGCCTCTGGTAATGTGACAAACTTAATACAGATGTTTTCATATCCAGGGACGCAGTAAGAGACTCTTACCCTAACCAGGTATCGGGGACAGATAGCAAAAAACCTTAATAAACGACATATTGTTGAAATCATGGCTAATGCCTCGATACATAGCAATAGTACAAATGTAGAAACAAATGTGGTAATAATACTAATACTTATTTTTTTCATGATAGGGATAACTATTAGTGATATTACAGGAATTAAAAAATACTAAAGTACAAGTTACAATTGAACAAGTCTGTGTAATTGAATAAGGATAAATCTACAAGACAAATAGTAATAGTCTGTACTTTATTATGAAATAGGCCCCAGAAAGTTTGACTTAGATGTTAAAGAGTCTTCCATTAGGTATTTTGGGATAAGTAAAAAAGGGGATGAATAGGCTTACTTACTCCCCCCTCTCTCCCATTGCCAGTACATTGTGGTGAAAAGGAGGAAGGTCAAAATGGCGCCAAACTAGTAAAGATAACAGTATCAATAGTGTTATTTAAATCAAGTTGACCCATCTAGGAATAATTAGTGATTATTTTAATTCTTTATAACAGTCCATCTTCAAACCATTTACAATGATTCCAAGACATCTCAAGTAGAGAATGTGAATCAGCCATATCTTCTACACTAATTTACTTCTTCTCTTCTTCTTTCTCATCTTCAAGTGCCTTTCAGCGTAGAGGAGCCTCTAACCACTTGGTCCACAGATCTCGGTCTATGACCAGCATCTTTATCTGAGCCAGTGTTTTTCCTCTTTCCATACCCAGTCGTTGGATATGCTCCATGTAGCTCCTTCTAGGTCTGCCTCGTAGACTTCTACCAGTCGACCACGCCTTCATACATTTTCTTGGCATTCTGTCTTCTCCCATTCTATAGACATGTCCATACCCTCGGACCTGTCTCTGTTCAAACACTGATTCCACTGTGGGGATCCGAAGTTCTCTTATTCTTTCATTCCTTATCCTGTCTATCCTAATTTTGCCCAATATTCTTCACAGAAATCGCATTTCAGCAGCCGTAATTCTACTCAAATGCTTGTCTTGGGTGACTTTCATAGCCATATAATAGTGTTGGAGGAAATATTGCTTCAAAGATGTGGAGTTTGATGTCCTTATTTACCACCCTCTTTCTCACAATAGTATTGCATATCTGGTAGTAAATATTATTTGCTTTATTTATCTTATTGGACACTTCTTGGTCTTTTTTACCAGATTTATTGAAAATTGTTCCTAGGTAGGTATAGAAGTCCATCTTTTCCAGTATTTCATCATTTCACACTATTCTTACATTCTTATTACATTACTTCATCACTGACTACAGTCATAACTTTGCTCTTGCGGCTGTTAATACTCATTCCTTTCCGAGCAAGTTCTTCTTGCCATTCTATAATGGTTCCGATTTTTCCTGTACTAACACTGTCCTAATATTTTGTGCATTTCATTCCATTATTGTTTATTGTATTTATGAATGAAATTTACGCATGTCTCAATGTACAGGCTCAGATGTGGGTAAAATAATAAATTTGAAATAACTTGGTCAATGTATCGTAACACTTCTTAGCATTTATCAACACAGAAAGTTAACGAAAAATAAACAATACTTTAAACAAAAACCCGAAGGATCACTTTTTTCTTCTAATGATGAGAATAAATGAAAACAAAAATTCAATTAACCTAGGTTGTAAATCGTCCTTATATTCTTACTATCCCGTGAATTTCAACTATAATCCCAGACTTCCTTTGTTAGGGATACAATAGTCTGAGAATATAGGTTGACATAAATTTGCTACATTACCTTTATTGTCGGAGATTACAATAAATTGCACTATTACTGGGACTGTACCAGACTGGTGTAGGCGTCTCAGTGCTATAGAGTCTTGTATAGCCAACAAACATTTACGACCATTATTGTCCTAGCAGCATTAAAACCAGTTGTTGAAGGTGATGAGTTTAAAAAATAGAATCTTAAACTTAATTTTGCTGCAGCTGAACTTTATTTGTCTACTTTTTAAAACATATCGTACTTTTAGTATATTATCCATTAATTACTCTTCTCATTTAGACAGAAATGGAGTATGCAGCAGAAGAAAAAATAAAATAAAATTTATAATTTAGTTCAAACGACCTAATAAATAATATATATATTCTGTATAT
>NW_027109456.1:478541-480121 GCF_000696795.3 Halyomorpha halys
ATCTGGAGCATTCCATAATCCGAAGTACCTCATAGTACATATGTATGCACATACCATACATTCGATAAAATCGTATTTTATACATCTTTTTATTTATTTATTTTATTTATTGTAAAAGACAAAATGTTTGACAGTAGTTTTCGTTAAGCTGGTGGAAATGCATTTAGCATTACTGTGAAGTATGTCACCCATATATGGTAGTAAATATTTAACCGCCTAAGAAAAGCGAATAGCACCAGATACGTAGCAAGATATATAAATAGATTAAATTGTATATAGAATGCCATTAATATAAATATAAATTGGTGTATTATATAAAAATAGAAAACTTTGTAAAAAATAAATAAAACACATTATTTTCAAACAATATAATTGGATCGTGTATTTTACAAAGGTAACATGTCAAAAATTACAGATATATATTTTTTTAGTCAAAATCGATTCTCCAAATGTAGACAACATTTGTATAAGAATTTAAAGAATTTTTGTATTTTTTATTTTCAAGCATCCAAATTATATTGTTCAGACAGTTTTCCTGGATTATTTAAAAACTATTTCTAGGGATTTTACCCTTCCTCAAATCATACCTAGATATTACATTTAAGCTTTATCAAAAGCGATTTATATAATACTATATAGTTCTATAACAGTTCATATTTAATCTTCATTCATATTGCGCTCTTTATTCGTTTTACTATTTTAATATTTGTTACATATCCAGAAGCTAATCGACCCAGTTCAGCAATTTTAATATTCATTTAGTTCAAGTTAGTTTTTATGTAGCGCATTTGAAGGTTTTTCGATTAAAAAAAAAATATATATAACATAAGGAGAGAGATATTTATGTAGTTGGTCTGATTTTTTATTTTGGTTTACTATCTTTAAGAACCCACTTTTGCCAAAACATTTAACGAACACCCAGAATAAAATAAATCATGTTTTATGCATATTTTGTATTGGCAATATGAATCATAATAAAATTTACGAAATATACGGGTAAATTTGATCTTATTTGTTCGCGTATGAAACTATAAAAACTAAGTTTTGAACTTATTAAAAACTCAATATATAACATAATAAAGAATCGGCAAAATTAATATTTTAAAATACAAAACCAATAGGTTAATTTAATAAAAGGATTGCAGAGACGGATAAGCAATTCAGAAAATAATGGTTTAATTTGTTCGATTAATTTGTTCCGAAATACAGAAACTGGGAATTGTTAATCAAGAATACTTATAATGTTAGAGCAAACATTCTTATTTATCAGTCTAAGAATAAATTTATTTATATTCTGATGAATTATTACGTGGAAAGAATATATATAAACTCAGTACAGGCCAGAAAGCTAAACGTAAAAAAGAGAAATAGGAATAAGGTATAACACGCTTGGACTTCTATAAAATACTGGTGTTATTGGGTACGGTACATCTATAATGTGGCCTCTTACATTAAGGGAAGAAAAGCGCTTTAAGGTTTCTAAAAATAAAGTATAAAGTAAAATATTCGTACCAAAAAAGGATGAATTAACATGAGAATTTAGAAGAATTTACATAACGCTGAATTAAAAGGACTCTATT
>NW_027109456.1:480836-485315 GCF_000696795.3 Halyomorpha halys
ATGTACGTGCGTGTGTGTGCGTTATATGATCATGGTACTAATGTAATCATTAACATCACTATTACCTATTGCCCTATACTGTGGCAGATTATAATATGTATTAATGAATACATTACAAAAAAAAAAAGCATATTATTAGTCAATGTTATTGCGTCAACCAACCAAATTTTTTCTTTCAGGTTGGAATGGAAGAAAAAATTTGATTCTTTTAGTATTTTCAATATTTTTAAGAATAAATATTATGAGTATGGAGGGTAAGAAAATACTTAAATTAACTTTAAAAAAAATTCATTTTTATGAAGTTATGGATTTTAGTTTTATCGTTTATCTATCGAGGTATTATGATCAGATGGAATCCCTGAACGTCAAAACACTTTTGTGAAAAAAAGTGGGTAACTAAATAACATATGAAATAAGTAAAACTAAAGGAGGCAGGTATACATAAAATATACCCATATAGGTGGGTATAAAATATACCCATTTTGCAGTGATTGTTAATAGTTGCAGTTATTGTAACCTCAAAAGGCTGGTGGGTAAATCTACAGATCGTCAAATATGGATGGATAATTGATCTATTCTTTCTAACTAATACTGATTGTATAAGCGGTTCATTGCATTGAAGTTATAACATAAAAAAATATAAGCAAGAAAACCAAAAATGAATATAAGGGTGCCAAAAGAAGGTTGATTAATCTGAAATTAAAAATTAATACATATAAAAATAATTTTAAACTAACCCAACCTCCATTTTAGTGGAATCGAATAATTAAAAATAACTGTTTAGATCATCAACTCAAATTTGTAACATTTTTTTTTAAACTCGAGTGCATTAAAATCCGTTCATGTGGTCCTTCGAGCCGGATAATTACATGTACGGTTTTCAGTGCCTTCAATCAAAGTATAGTACTCAAGTTTTTATGTATATTAACTCCAGGTAATGGTACAGTGGACTATGTTAAAATGGTTTGCAATGGAATATGAGGAAAAATAAGAACTTCTATTTCTAAGCATATTATAGGAGGGAGGAGATTATGCCGAAACACAAACAGGTATAAGCAGTTTTAGATTAATTTTAATAGTAGGGGATTATTTAACTATTGCATTATGATGAGCAGATGCTGGTAATGTTCATTTGAAGATAAGTAAATTATAAACAGAAGAAAACTTCTTTATGTAGCTAAGTTTCCACCCTTTGGTTTCAATGATGAACCATTTCTTCTTCTGAATTCTTCTGATCTCTGCACCCCTCTATTTTCCAGAAAACGGCTTCTTGGACCATTCACAAATTTATGTTTAGATATCCAGCAAAAGGATAACCTGCAATCCGAATGAAGACAACGTTAAATAGGGTTCGGGTTCGCTAAACCTATATTATTATTCCATAATAGTTCTTAGAAACCTTAAAGCACTGTTTTTAAACTAAGGGAAAAAAAAGAGCCTTAAGGTTTTTGAAAATAAAGTATTGCGAAAAATATTCAGACCAAAAAGGATGAATTAACGGGAGAATTTAGAAAGCTACACAGCGCCGAATTTACATAACTGTACCCAGTAAATATATTTCAGGCTATAGCATTACGGCGAAGAAGATGATTGTGTAAGAGTGTAGGGTTTACCAACGAACGGATACCTAAAATATTAATGGCGGATAAACGTAGGCCGAAAAGTAGATGGGGGAATCGCGTTAAAACTGATTTAGTAGATTTGGGTTTTGAGGGGGGTCACGAGAAAGATTTTTGTTTAGAACGATTGGTTGTATCGGCATTGAACCTTTGGGTTAGCTAAGACTTTATTATTATTATAATACTTCATAGAATAACATGTCTATGATGACCAGGATGAATATGAGTTATTAACGGAGTATGAGGGATAATAAGATATATTGGGAAATAATGTTTTGTTTGGGTGGGTAAATAGTGTGTTTCGTGAAACTTGAGTCTCCGGAAAGGAAAAAAGATCGGAAGAACTATTCTACGGCTTAGACCCCTTCAGTTTTAAAAATGACAACACTCTGCTCAAAATATTTTTACCTATTCATCAAAATGAACGAATATTCTTAATGTTTTTAGTTATTGTAAATTAATTAGTTTAAATAGTTAATATAAAACCTATATTTTAAGTTTATTATTTAAAATCTGAATTCAATATAAAAATAATTTTTTTATTATTTAAGTCAAGAGGATTTTGTTAATTGAGTTCGCCTTTTTTGTTTTGTTTGTCAGTTATTTAGCGCTCAGTAACAGTAGGCCTGTAAATGTTGTACCGTGTGGTTTTTGATGCACACGTACCCTTTCTTACAACCATTTTCAGCTGAAATAGAAGTTTTTCGCTTTAAACAGTTCCAAGACCGGGATTTCTAAGAGCAACCACCTATATGCTCAACAATAACCAATAACATCACAGCTCGCACGATGGTTTTTGATAAGATCTTGTTTTGACTGGACCTTCCTCAAATTTTAGATTACGAAGAAGTTAGATCCAGGTCTAGGTTTCAAGTGATTATAATAATGACTATATTAGAAGGGGTTTAGTCAGAGAAAAAAAGTGATCTTGAGGTAAACTGATAAATTAGAATAAATTAAAATAACTAGTGGAGGGGAGAGGCCGAAAAGATTATTATAATGTTAGTATGATTAAGTAGAATTTAGATATGGGGGAAAATGATCTATTGGTGAGATGTGATGAGGGTAACTATTTTTTGTCTGTAGAAGACGAAGATATTCTTACTTCTATTACTGGTCTCTCATCCCCATTTGAAAAGAATCAGCTCGCTGCTAACCCAACAGGACGCCACCGGTCAGGGATTCGCCATGTTGGATTCTGATTCTAAGCCTACTCCCTAGGAGGTACTGAGGTAAGGTGGATATTGTACCACTATATAGCGACCCCCCCCCCTCTAGTCCTTACGAATATACATTTCAACGATAGAACAAACTAAGAGATTGATAAACCTGTGGACTGAACAGATCGAATAAACTAATAAAAACGCCAGGGTATTTACAACTATGTTTAATTATGTGTTCACTTCAATTGAACATTTTATTTTATTTACCAGAAGAAGCATTGTAACTTAGTAGTTAAGATAGTTAGAAATAAATTAATTTTAAATCATTTTTTTTTTTGTTTCAAAGTTTTAGTTATGTTTTTTTTCATTAATTAGTATATATGCACTTATGATGTATACAATCGTATTAATTTTTTGACATATCAATAAATTGTCCAAAAAGGGCGGATTGATTATTAAAAAAAGTCTTCTTAGAATTATCTAAAGTTTGTATACTTGAAAATGCAAGGTTTTACTGGGATGCGATTTTTACCTTAAGAAAAGCCCCACAAGTATGGCTTAGTGCATAAAATAAGAAAACAGCCATATCGAATAAATAATAAATAAAAAAAGAACAACAAGAAATTAAGGAGATAACAAATAATATAAAAATACAAGTAGTGTGGGATTTTTTATTGTGTAAGTATAATTAGAAGTAAAATATAGGAAGATAAAATTTAAATTGAATAATTTTTTGTGTTTTACAGACTGATTAATATTTCTTACTGCCTCTAGAATCAGACAGTAAATAGTTAATAATTTTGTTAATTAATATATTTTTTAAATAATTTTTTACACATTATTCCAAAAATTTTACAATAAAAAATTAGCATTGATTAATTAACGAAAACACTTCGGAAAGAGGACAATGAAATAATGGATTCATCAGTTAGGGGACTGTATATCTTTGAAGTCCGAGTTCTTCTCCTCCTATTAAGAGCAGTTGGGGGAAAAAATGAAAAGAAAAGTTAAAAGCAACAAAAGTAATTCTCGTTCGGAAGATTTTCAAAGCATGTTTTTTCTTTAACAGCTGGATGATGGGGGGGGGGGAGGAGGGCTCTCATTAAGGAAGGTGAATAACGATTTTGTCTTTCACTCGAGAGTTTTTTTTTCGTTTTAGAATCGCCGTTCAGATATTTGCATACCATCCATACTAAAATTATTAAAAGGATGATAACTTTTTCTAGAAAAGGATTTTTTAATGTAAATGTTAACAACAATAAATATATTTAATCAGGATTATATTTACTGGATATGTTTCGTCGAATTCAGTGATGGAAGTCAATATGAAATAAAATCCTCGCATGGAATTTTCTTTAAGTTTCTTTAAAGTTTACACTCTTTTTTGATAGCTCAGTATCAGAAAGAGTGTACTAATAATTAAATGAGATAGATAGTTGAGTGATTATAAGCTGATCCATGAAAATAAATCCATAAGAAGAGGGCAAACAAAGATTATATATATTGTTTTGAAGAAGTTTGTTGGGGGTGCGGTCAGCAAAGAACAACATAAATAAACAAAACCATATTTATTTATTTTATGCCAACGTTTTGACCTGAGTTTCAGGTCTTCATCAGGGCTTTTTCATAAAAAAAATAAATAAATAAATATGGTTTTGTTTATTTTCTAAGAGCAACCACCTATATGCTCAACAATA
>NW_027109456.1:489321-500875 GCF_000696795.3 Halyomorpha halys
AAATAAATAAATATGGTTTTGTTTATTTATGTTGTTCTTTGCTGACCGCACCCCCCGAAAAACTTCTTCAAGCATTAATCTACGGTCAACTATCTACACCTCATTATATATATTGGATTGGAAACTCCGGTAAGTTAACGACCTGTTTCAGGTCTATAGTTTTGTTAACCCAATTACCAAAGTTACCTGACACTGAGATAACTATCTGTAGATCGCGCTAGTGTTCTAGAAAATGCAAACCAAATATTGGTTGAACTTCATAATTATTACGTTTTTCTATTTTCATCGAATACTTGATGGGAACAAGAGAAGGACCAGCATTAGCTAAAAAAAACAGTTAATCAAAAGAAAAAATGATTTAATTGAAATTTTTGGGGCCCAGGTCAACAGCCAATTTTAACAGTCGAAAATTTTAAAAGCTGAAAATTCTTCATCTAATCCTCTGTGAAAAATATTATAGTCCAAGACGGAATACTATTTTTCATTATTGTCTGAGTAATTAATTAAAGTTTTCGTCCTCAATCTCAATCAAATCCTACTTAAATGTAGAATTTCTCTATATCTGAATTATCCGGTCAAGTTTACAGCCAGGTTTAAAGGTTAACTTTTCTAGTGCAATGGATACTTAGTGATTTTATTAATTAGTGACGAGATATCACTAATCGTAGTTTAAACTGTGATGATGCAACCAGCCATAAATAAAAAAGAAATATACTTTATCCAAATATATTGAGGTGCTACAAGATGCCTAGATTTATCTTTATATTTATGCTAAACAACGATATATAAAGTTTTTTTTTTAAAAATTCATCCATCAAAATAAAATTATAGAGTACTGTTATAAAAATAATGATGTTTGAATAAGTATTTTCAGAATCTTTCACGCAAAGATATTCTGAATAGAAAGAAGGAGATAGAGGGTGAGGGAATAGAAAAAAAGAAGGGATAAGGTTTACAACCATCCGGAACAGGGGGAGAGGATGAGGATGGCCTTCAATAAAGATCGGATCCTTTGTGAGGACCAAAATCGGAGGAAGATTGATCGGGACAAATGGACTCCGCTTGACCGGCATCTCAATCATTGCCAACCCTTCGTAAACTCTTTTACTATCAT
Source organism: Halyomorpha halys (assembly GCF_000696795.3). Classification (NCBI taxonomy): domain Eukaryota; kingdom Metazoa; phylum Arthropoda; class Insecta; order Hemiptera; family Pentatomidae; genus Halyomorpha; species Halyomorpha halys. Next base: position 490,436 of record NW_027109456.1, read on the forward strand.
CGCAAACGTTAGCCCTATTTCAGTGGGATGCAATTGGACTGATAGTTTTCGATTTACTACACGACAAATTCAGAACTTTCAAGTTAGAATTCAGACAAATGACGAAGTAAAATATTGTTTTTTAAATTTATATAAAATTAAAAACCAACATAATAAAGAGTCAAACTTATATTACTGCTTAGCATTTATTCAAAGACCCAACGTGTCTATCAGAACAGACAAAAGCTTTAAGATATTTTAACAAATATTTTGTCTTGTGAAGCTGGTTAGAATGCGCTCAGAAATAAGTCTCATAGCTTGTGATTATTACACTATAGACTTACAATTAACTAAAACTTAGTTTAAATACATAAAAGAAAATGACAAAACTAAAATATAAATGATTATAAAATTATAGTATAGTTATCTGGTACAATAGTTTTTCATATTTCCAAAGTGTTATGGGATATAAATATTTATATAACATATTATATAACTATTATAAATACTCTACCAACATTTAGACACAATATGTTTAACTATTGTAACGTATCTTTTTTTCATAGCTCTGAAGTTCTACTATGATGGTGGGAACATTGTCCTACAAAAACAGATATGCAAATTTTATTTCTGATAATACCTCTAAACAACTTCAGCTAGCTTTCAAAGACAGTATGCTACATCTCCACAATTATTTTATTAAAATATGTTAAGTATTTAATCATATAAGTATTGGAACTTCTGGCCCTTCATAGGTTGTAGCAGTCCAAATTTTTTCCGTTGAAATATGAGTATTGTTATACTACGACAATGGATATAGCTACTATCTAATTTATTGTTATAAATATTTCCAAGTTTGCGTATTATTATTTTATTTTATGGTCTTTGAATTAAGGATGTTATCTCCTTTTGTTTTTCAGCACCGATGAAGGGATGATATTCAGTTCCAAACATCGGCACTTCATCAAATCAAGTAATCTTTATTATTTATGTCTTTTAAACCCTGCTTTTATCACAAAGCATTACATAAGGAAATTCAATATCATTGTGTGTCATTATGATTAAATTGGCGATAATGTTTAAACAGATCGAGAAAATATTTTCGAACATAGCAGACGAAATTCCACAAGGTGTCGTTGAAAAGATTAGAATTATTGATAATCAAAAAGAAAAAAAAAACTATATAAAGAGAAATAGATTCTCAAAAGCAGAAGACTGTATAGATGAAATGAGGATTATATTTCACTTCTCTGATTCCTGCCAGTTATGGAATCTTTTATCCCCTTCAAAACTCATTTCAATTAATAACAGAGCTGTGTGATTTAATTCAACCGGAAGCTTTTCTTCAAAAAGTCTTGTTTCATAATCGCTACAGAACTTTATTAAAGTTTCCTTTTTTCTTTCCTTTATTACCGTTAATTAAATTGTCAAATATTAAAAACGACTTAATTTCATCTTCAACAAACGATGGATGACGACAATGGGATATTAATTTTTATTTATCCAGCTCCCTTTTGCTTCCTCTCTTCCAAAGCTAGAGAAGCTTATATTAATGCAGGAAATGAAGAGAAAAAAACTGACTGAAAATTTCCATTAGAATTTTACGTTCAAGAAATCAAGGAACAAATAGGATTCATGTCGGCAAGTCAGTCATGAAGTCAAATTTGTTTAAATAAATCAATTGGTATCCTTGATTGTATTGGTAAGCCTCAATACATTTTATTATTTCATTAACAGTACAACGTTTAAAAAGGGTGCGTTTCCTTTCGATAGGAGTAATTTCTAAAACTATAGAGGGCAGTAAATGATGTATATGACAAAATATGGCAGAAATTTGATATGAGTTTTACACGTTATAGAAAAATTAAAATGTTAAAAAAAAAGTATATGAATAAATATAAATCTGTATAGTTTGAAACCATGAAAGGACAGGTAAGCTTTTTATTTATTTATTTGTTTACTCTCTTCCTAGTCATTTAGGAAATAGGTGGGGGAGGGAGGGTTGTCAAGGGACTACTAACCTGTACTAACCATGGTGGGGGTCAAGCTTTCATTACGTGGGACCGTCACAACAATGAAAAAGTCATCACCCCAGGCCGGATTCGAACCGGCACCGCCAAAAGGCAAAGACTTGCCGCGCAGGAAGTAATGTAACTAAACCAACGGTTGTACAAGGTGATTTGATCAGAATCACACTCGACTGCCATATTTTTCCCCAATTCAGGGAACCCAGTTTATCATATCCTTTAAAAATCCTACGTAGAAATGCACCCAATCTTCACAGTAATAATAAAATTTAGAAGTGAACTTCTATAATGTTTGAAACAACTAAAAACTTACAAATAAATATTGACATTTATTTGATATTTAAGCATAAATAATGAAGGATTTTCAATGCAGAATTTAGATTACACAACGCGGAAACTATCAGCATTCACAACCATTCTCATTGTAAGTAAAATAAGGGCATTGAACCCACTAAATCACAACGAGAATATCATTTTTAAATTATTAAAATTGAAGAAAAAGATAGATATTCAATAAATGAGTATTATGAATGATAGAAAAAAGATAGTAATGGTAGTTATCATACATTAATCTGTAAATTATTGCTACATATAAATTTAATTAGTTTGTTTCACCTTCTGATCTTTTATATTACAATATTTCGTTTATTTATCTTGCCTTTGGATTATAATTAAAGCAAAGTAGTGTTTTATTGATATATTTCAATATTTAAAATTTTTGTTCTGATACTGCGTTCCTCCTCTTTAGTATCAATATATTAATTAATACTTGTTTAATTAATCATAGATTTATACAACTACTTAAATCAATTAATGCATTTCTAACTGTAATGTACAAATAAGTCAAAAAAATGGAAAAACATTATCATAATTTAAGTAAAAATGTACAATTTTATACTGAACTCTTCCTTTCCTATTCTCTTATTAAACTTCGAACTTCGATCCTTTTTAAATTTAGACACTGATACAACTTAATAACCAATGATGTAGTACGTTAATGGCCACTTAAACCATTTCCCGCATATCTTTAACTATTTTTAGTTGACGTTAGATTGCGTTATTTTATTCATAAGTATTTTTCCGTAGTTCAGTACAAAAGAATCTTTATCAGTAATAATAGTGGTCAGTCTTATTGCACAATCAAAAGATCACTGTGTCTGATATCCATTTATACCAGGTACGAAATTATAGACAAATTTTTATTTCCTTTTTTTTTTTTAAAGTTTTACAAGTACAAGAGTCCATGCTTTATTAACAATTTCAATTATTAGTTAAAATTTAACTTTAAGCGAAACTCGTCGCATTCGTACTTTGAACGAACTAATCTAAGTTAAGGGACCAGCGATGGCAACGGGGAAAAACCGAATGAAAGAAGATAAAGCCGATTTTCCAAACCTTAATGAATTCTACCCCCACCCCCTACTTACTTTGCAAATTGTTAATTCTTATTTATTGATGTGGTCCCAATTGGCAATCCAGTTAGAATTAAAAGTTTTAACCTCTGTTTGTAATGAGTTCTCTTGAATCGGCGGTTCTCCAGATTAAGTTTCAGATTAAGAACTTAAGCGGGATGAAGCATTCAGATTAAGCACCTTGATTTTCTTTTCATGGAGTCGACAAGAATTTCGATCTAATTGAAAGTTGTTTGACACAATTTTCCTATAGGGAATACTGTTATTGGGATAATTTGGGAGTTTGATGAAGAAAGTACAAAACAATCACAAATTTGATTGTTTTATTATAAGATTTTTCGCAATTAATAATAAATTCATAGTAAAATTATTAGTTTTTAAAATTATTTAAGATATTAATTTTTACACATATTTAAGTAAGATACGCTTTTCAACATTATATAAGATATCTAAAGAAAATTGTGTTTATATACGTTAGTTAACTATATATTTATTTATAATACTTTATATACGTCTTAGTTTTAAATTAAGAACTATTATCGATGTATAAATAATTTATTTAACATATGGAATTATTGTATTGTATATATGTATGTATAGTTGACCGTAAAAATTGATATATAGGGAGATGGTCAGGGTTGCGGTCAATAGTGAAACAAAAATAGATTACAACTATTTATTTTCCAACGTTTCGCCCCACATTGCAGGGCTTCATCAGTTTCATTTTGTATCTTTTTAGCCCTGATGAAGCCCTGCAAAGTGGGGCTAAACGTTGGAAAATAAATAGTTGTAAACTATTTTTGTTTCACTATTGACCGCAACCCTGACCATCTCCCTATATATTGGAATTATTATATGTACTAATTAGCATTATATTGGTCAATAGCATTTATTTGATCAATTTTTAAATTATATAAACATTTAGAAATTTGGAGTCATAAATTTAAATATTTTAAAATACTGCTACTATTACGATGTCCTTAAGGTCACCGGAACATTCTCTCCTAATATAAATCTGAATATATAAATCTGAAGTCGGCATTTGTTTGATAATATACGTCAATAACAAGAGCTTATAAAACTTTTATTTTTTATTTATTGATATTTACAACTCAAAAAAAAGTAAAACAAATAAATTTGATGTGGTTATTTTATAATGGCATTATAAAGCCTTGTGGAGAACCTACCCGTTGATAGGACTCCAATAACTTTTCTAGAGTAGAAGATCTCGGGATCATTTTATTTTCGTCTTTTCTTTTAGGATTAGCATAGAATGAAGAAGAAGTAAGGGATTTGGGTAGTAAGGGGACTTATCATAGAAGGGTTGATATCAAGTTCTGGCCTAATCGGAAACCTATGGACCATTAAAGTCCCGATGGAGAACTTTATTTGTAATAAACTATACTCCAATACTTGAAAACTCTTAAAATTATATTTCTAAATTCAGAATTAATTTGAGCATTTACTAGTATGATGTGGCGAGTGACGGAAGCAGCACGGTAATGCGCCTGTCTGCCAACCCAAAGGTTGCGAGTTCGAGTCCCCAACCCTATCCGGGATTTTTTCAAGCATATAATTAAACAATGCTCACTCACAGCCTCCTCCCGGGCATTTGTGAGCTAGCCAATGGGTGGCACTCACTAAAATAGGCATGGGAGTGACGAACCCACCTTATGAAAACCACGTCATGAAACGCGCGATGTACTTAGGAAATACATCGTCCTATGTCATATATCGAAGGCCTTGGACCTCCACGATCTGTCGCGCTAATAATAATTATAATGACTAGTATGATGTATATCATGTTAAGAGTTACTTAAGTATAGTTTGTTATGCGGAAGGGTATATCTACAGGGCCCGCCAGACTCAAGAGAAAGTTTTCAACAAAAGCTTGAAAATTTCAAGTAAGTATAGCTTACTTTGATCTTGAATATAACAGCGATATTTTAGGATATATTAAATACAAAATCCAGACAATGTATGTCTCGTGATAAAGTATAACAACCCTTTCGAGATCAAAGTAACAGACTTTACGGGAATTGATATAAAATCGTCAAGTACACAAGAAAACCTTAATTTACAGCAAGGCTGATTCAATGAAATTTGGTAGATAACTGGAATATTGGTTGGTTATAAAAAGCGGTATAGATTTTCGAAATAAAAAGTAATTAATTCACACGACATTAAGACGATAACAGATTTTTTTATTTAAATTATTAAATATGACAACGTTAAGAAGACAATTTGGGTTAAAAAATAATTAGGCTTGCTCTATCATTTCATGTTAAACTTTGATATGGATATTAATGTCAACATTTTATTGGTTATTAAGCATCACCAAAGTAAACTCTACTTTGAATACAGATAAACGAAATATTTAAATTTCTATTGTTTGATTTCCAATAGTTATAAAATTCAAGACAATTATAACATCATAAAAAACTTAATAAAATCTTCTAAAATTTCCTTGATACACTGTAGACAACTTTTCGTTTCTTTCTTTTTTTTTTTTTTTTTTTTTTTTTCCATATTTTATCGTTATTAATTTGCATTCTTTTAATATCTTTAAAAAATCCTTTACTAATACCGAAGTTATTTGATCTTCTAGTTTTTAATTGTAAATACGTTTTGATTACAGTTTTTAGTATAATAAATGAAGAAATTTCAAACAGAAATTGAACTAAAAATGGACAGAAAAAACGAAAGAAGATATTAAAAGCATGCAAAATAATAATAATAAAAATAAAGAAAAGAAAATTTAGCTACACTTTAAATCTTTAATATAACAAAAAGCTTTGTAGCTAGATTTTTTTTTATAGACCTTAAAGATTAATGTGCCGTTATAAACGTAGTTTATGTACTGATGTAAAATTGATTGATAAAAAAATAAAAATTTAAGCAAGAATGTGAATTAATTTCCCGAAACGAAATAATACATAATAATCTTTGAAACATAAACCTCAAAACAAAGGATTATTATTTTTTTATTTAAATATTTTCTTCTACCAAAGCTACTCAACTCCCAAATGTACCTAATAAAATTTACCACAATCTCCTTTATATATGTGTTAACCTCCTGGATGCTTTTTCATCGAATCATAATTTTAATGTCCCTTTTGATAACTTTTACACAGCTTGGATTCTTGCTATAAAAGATTTTAGGAACCAATAACTCTTCTCAAAAATACGCTGAGGGTGATAAAAATAATAAAACCTCTGTAATAGTCGTACTTCTATAAAATATTATTATCCGTAAAAGGATTATATTTTTCAGTGTTATTGAGCAATAACAATTAATTGTTATCAGCTGAAGAGAGGCAGTTTATTGTGTAATAGTGTTCCCTTCAAATAATTTTATTGTTGTACTTAAAAGAATTATGATTGGCGGGAAATATACTTTTTTATATTTATATTATATGGAGATGGAATATCAAGTCAGTAAAAATGTATAAATTGAGTCATTTTGTGGTTGGTTAAGCTTAAAAGATAAAATTAAGTACCTATATTTAATCATATCTATGTCGACCTATATTATATTATCTATATGTATCATTCATACTACATTAGAATATAAAGTATTAAACTTGGATTTTTTTCATATTTTGAATCAAAAGAAATGCTGTATGCCTGAGTGTACCATTACCGGTTGGCGGTCAATAAAGTAGAAAAACTATGTAATGTGGACCAACGTTTCGCCCCACCTTGAAGGGCTTATGATGATGCAAAAAGTTGAAGACTGTGACTCAAAGTCTTGGGAGACGAACGGTTGGTTAACAATAAATATATTTTTCTACTATTTTATACCTTTATTGACCGCCACCCGGACTATCACCCAACAATCCACTTGATACGGTCAACTATCTTCCAATAGAAATTACTTTTTTTTTTTTAGATTAATAATTAAAAAAAGATTTTATCTTATTTTATACGAATAAAAAAAAACCCATACATTTTGTTACATTGATGATTTATTTGAAATATTCCTATTCTATTTTTTATTGACCATGTGTAATAACAAAACGAAGCGATCAAAGAAATAAACACAAATAGTCATAGAATTATTTAATTTGAGCTAACGTTTCGCCCAACGTAGTAAGGCTTCATCAGAGCTTACAGATTGCAGGCAAGAACAAAAATTAAATAAAAATTAATTTTTTATATAATAAAGATATATATATTCCATATTTGGTATTTTCTGAGTATTATTTTTATCTTACATAGTTTATATTATTATTATAACCTTCAATAATTTCATTATAACATATCCATGGCTCAATTTCATAAATGTTGATAGAAGTAACAATATAAAATTTTTAAGAAAAGTAAGTAGAATATCAAATTTAAGTATAAACAAATTAAACAATATATAACTAATACGTTTTTAAAAAAAATTACAGAATGTGTTTAAATCTTAAAAATACTTTTTAAAATATAAAAAATATAAATTAACAACATCGATATATCCTATATATTATTCATTTCATTCCTTATTTTTCCATCTTATCCTATAAATAAAGGTTGTTTTGGTCTACTATTTAATCATAATTATTTTTTATATGTTTCTCATTCCATTGCCTATTTTTCATTATAATACTTTGATATTCCTTTAAATTCTTTTAAATTGCATATATTTTTGTACAATTATTAATTTTAATTTAATCTGCAACTCTACATATATTTACTCTAGAAGCTTTATATAGTAGACACATTATCAATCATTTTTCAATAAAAAAATTGAAACAGGGAAATAAAAATGACTATATTTTATTTAATATTTTTATTCATTTAAATTATAAATGAATGTGTATTTTTCAAAATTTTCATGGCTCCACCTCACTGTGCGCCGTGTGTATGCAATGCAGCAACACCGGACAGTGTTGTGCTGAGGTTACGATTTAGACATTCTTTATTGAAGGGGCTAAAAAATAAAAATATTTTATTCTTTTCCTTTTGTAGTAGAGTCTTTATTGAAAAAGTAGTTTTAAGATTATTCAGAAACTAATTGTTACATCTAAACAAACATGTCATAAAGTATATATTTTAAAAATTCTGGAATCGTCTATCTTCATTGCATAATGTTAAATAGTTTAATTGCCATGTTCTATGAGTGGTTGGTATTGATCACTAGAGAAAAAAAAAACCGTTGTGTTTCTAAGCTGTACTGTCTATACATCAAAAATTGTATTCTGTGATATGTGTAATGAACAAATGTTGCTCCACGGTAGGCGTGAGCTTAATGACTATCTTTTATCCAAGTACGTGCTAAAGAATGTCTTAATTCTATTTTTTAATATGAAAATGTAAATCGAGCAAGAAGGAAGAGAATTTTATTAGATACGCTGAAAAGTTTAGCAAATTTAGTTCCTACATGACCAAGAAATTTTGTTCACAGGGAAATGGAAATTTAAATTTAAGTAATAATATTTTAGCCGAATGATTAAAAGTGGTCAGTTAGGCACTGTACATAATGAAAAACTAGTCGGTGTTGTAGTAAAAGAAAATACGAACAACTTATGATTTAAAAAAAAAAAAAAAAAGCTATTGTTAATGTCAACACATAAGATCATTAGTTTGGTGGGAATTCTGTATATTTTTGTATCGCAAGAAGACGTAACTATTTATGGAGTTTCCATGTCAAGAATAGAATAAATAACCATTAATGATGGTTGGTTACTTGATTTGATAATAGGAAGAATTTGGACGGTCGCTCGAGTTATTATAATGAAAACAGAAGGTGCAATTCGATATAAAGAAACTTTTTTTTGTTTTCTGATAACTTTTCGATTTTTAGATGTTGACGTTTTTGATGACAGAAAATCGAATTAGTAAATGCATTCAATTTCCAACTGTTTTATTTTAGAGATTTCAGTTGTTTATTATTCCTTAAAAAGCGCTTAAATAAAAGTGTTACTTTAAGGAAAAATCAAAACCATTCATAAGGAAAATAAGGAAAGAGATCCAAGAAAAACTTATATAATACAATAAAATAGGAAAGTTTTGTGATTATCCTAAAGATAAATATTACTGGACCATCATTATTAAAGATACTTTCTCTGTAACAAGCCAAGCTGTGTACCTCGGTGTTACACCCAAGACATACTGCACACAATTAGAGCGCATTTGAATACATATGATTCCATAATTTTTAATATTGTTTAACAGTTAAAGCTTTGATACTTAATATACCTACTAAATTTCTTATTTCAAAAATTGATAAGCTGATGCAATGTTGAGGAGAACAAATCTATAAGCCTTAGTTTGTTGTGTTTTATAAAATGCCTAATTTAAAAAAATGTTAATTAGCTAAGCCAGGGAAACGCCCCCCAGCGGTATGAAATGCTGAAATCAGAGACGTAATCCAAATTTTTTATTTTATTAATTTTTTATTTAGGTAAATTGCATTTACCTGAAAAAATTTAAATACCCTTGAAGACACATAAATGACGACATGGAATGTACAATAACGATGGTTTTACAATATGAAAAAAAATTCTAAAATGGTGTGGTGAACAAAATAAGTAAATTTAAAATAAAAAATGATAAACCATTAGTTTGGGAAATTATAAAAAATTACCATTCCAGATAATAAACGAACTATTATGACCTGCAAAACATCTCAGAGAAGCAATACGTATTTGATGAATATCACAAATATTTAACAAGAATTCTACAAAAATAAAGTTCGGTATTAATCTTTAAATACGAATACACTAACCATTTGTGCGACACAAAAGCAGTGCCTGAAGTTGTGGAACGGAACCTCGTTATAGTTCTTGTAGACTTGGAAGAGGAAGTTGCGGAGGATCTCCATGTCGAGGGGAATGGATTCGATAAGACCAAGGTCGGTGAACATGAACTGCAAGAGTAGCAAGATCTCTTCGTCCGACCAAAGCATCGAGTCGAAGGAAGACAGTCTCAGGCATTGCCGAACCTCCTCCGAGATGTGCTGCTCGCTGAAAAAATTAATTATTAATTAGTTATACCATTTATAAGACAATGCAATAATATTATCTAACTGGCTA
>NW_027109456.1:505216-505461 GCF_000696795.3 Halyomorpha halys
TTTTTTAAACAACAGATTATAAATGAATAACGCAAAAAAATGAAATTTATGGGAATTTTCACGATAGACATTACAAAAAGATTCTTCACAAAAATATCATTTCTTTTGAAATCGTTTAAATTAATGATGATAATAGTTTTAAAAAATCTGTCTCCAACAAAGGATTTAATTATTCAATATTAAAAGACAATTCAAAGTAAGTGATAGGATAGTAAAATCTTGAATCTTTGCACATTAAATTATTA
>NW_027109456.1:507276-518967 GCF_000696795.3 Halyomorpha halys
GTTATTTTAATGCGTACCGACGTTTCGGAGTAGATTTTATATTGACATGAGAGTAAAGATTAGTGGAATAATAAGGCAAGTAAAACGAAATAACAAAAACAACCAGCGCCTCGAGTTCCATTTTACATGAAAAACCGGCAACTCCTACCCGCTCTTTTATAATCCTCAAACGGGGTGGAAATGAAAACATTTTGGATTTCCATTTTAGACCAGGGGCGGAGAGGATTTTCCTCCTTTCAGATATAAAATTATCATTCCATTATTTCGAATACGAAATAATACTGAATGATAATGAAGTGCGGCAAAAATTAATATGCATTGACTAGTTCTGAAAATAGTGCTAGTACTTTATGCATTACAAACATATATTGTTCATATAATTGATCATATTCCGTATAAATTAGCCATTTTATTCAGTGATTTGGGTATATTATTATACATTTCTTTATTATTCCTTTTCCTGCGTTGTAAGCAATACAGATGTAGCAGCGATTCGATGTCACACACACATGTATCCGTAGCATCGAGCTACTGCTAATAAAACAATTTATAAGTATTACAATAAATATAAATTTAACGTTTGAAGTTTCAGTCTTTTGTGCCTCTTCCGTCCGCAGGTATTCCTGGGCTGGTTTTCTTTGACGAAGATTGAAGTGGGCTGGCCCAAAAATAACAAATACTTTGTAATACACCCGTAATTTTCTTCAGTTACTAGCTGAGGGGAGTCGTTCTTTGTGTTGGCGTAGTGTCCGGTTTTCTTAAGAAATCTGGCTCGTAGTGTATTAAAGGCGGTACAGTTTAAAATCTTCCTTTAATTTTCCTTTTTGTTTATGTTATTTATAAAAAGTCAGTTTATCGTTGCTACGGCCTTCAATTGTCGTGCTATGTCCAAAATTAAGCGGTATTTTAATTATAATTTATTTAAATCTAATTCCAAACTTTGTCGATAAAGTTTCCAACCAACATAACCAAAAAATATCAACAATACTGTAAACTACACAAATGACACAATAAAAAACTTACACAATACATACTATGTAGACATATAAGTAGAGAGATAGAAGGCATCAGTCAAAACATTTAAAAAAACTAATAAAAGCATGAAACATCGATAAGTTGACAATTTTGTAAAGAACATTTATTTAAAATTAAAAAAAAAAAAATGAGTGTTGTACCTGATCAGTCTACATACATCTCCAAATTTTGCATAGATTAGTGGGCTCGAGTTCAAACTATGAAATTTCAAAAAGAAAAAATAATCAAACACAAGGAGTGGGGATTTTCAACAAAACATGATTATTTTTGGGACATACAGGAAGATTGCTGATTTACCGTGTGTATTAATAAGTGAAATATAGTCCGGGTGCGTCAAATTAAACTCAAATAGTAATATTTTGTACTATTTTTATTTGAGCCAACGTTTCACCGAACGTTGCAGGGCTTCGTCAGGGCTAAAAGAGATACAAACACTTAATAATAATAATAATAAAGGCTTAACGAACCCGAAGGTTCGATGCCGATACCACCAAACGCTCTCTGCATACATCCCTCCATTCATGCCCCTCCAAACCCCATTCCACTAAATCTGTTTAACACAATCCTCCCATCTACGTTTAGGTCTACCCCTCGGACGTTTACCCGTTGGTTCAGTGTTTATAACCATTTTAGGGATCCGCTCGTTACTAAGCCCTACAACCTTACATGTCCATCTTCTACGCCGCAATGTTATAACTTGAATCATATTTACCGGGTGCAGGCCCCTTAATTCAGCGTTAAGGGTCCTACACCGTTAAGGGACAAACACTTAACATAAGTAAAAAAGTAAATGAGAAAATAAAAGAGTATACAATGAAACGTAAAAATTAAAGTTTGTAAACAATAAATAAAAACGAAAATAGTAACAGATAAAAAGAAAAAAATATTAAAGAAAGTAAAAATAAACAGATGAAAAGGAATAAGAATAAAATATCTTATAAGAATAAAAGTTTCCTTTTTAGCCCTAACGAAGCCCTGCATCGTGGATGTATTGAAATGTTGGCTGAAATAAAAATATTACTATTTGAGCTTAATTTGACCGCACCCATATTCCATTAATCATATTAATTTTTCTGTTGCTATAAAAATACATATTTAGGGTTCATTAGATGAGAATAACGATTATTAATTTTTTTCTGATAAGAATTCAAGAGTTTAATGAAGCTGTAAGTATAGGCTTGCAATCAGAAGAAATTTCTGTTCTTTTTTTCTTATTAGAAACAGTACAAGAGAGCGGGGGTAAAAAAAAGGACTTATTTCATCCCGAGTTTTTATTACTTTAATGAAAACTATGCATAATTACTAGTAAAAATTGATGAGTCTGCGAAGTATAGGTAGGGAGGGGGAATAAAAAATGGCAGGTGTTTCAAAACGTTAATGAAAAATAATTTTAGATTAATTATTTTATATATTCTTATTTGAGAGTGGTTTATTTTATTCCTCATTTAAAACAAATTTGATCCTTTTTTTCTCTCAATCTTTTCTTAAAAGGTTGAGAGAAAAAAAAAGGATCAAATTTGTTTTAAATTAAGAAAAATAATTTTTGATTCGGAGCTCCATATCTTTAATATTACCAACAGTACAAACTCATTCAATATTGTGTCCGTGCTAAATTTCAAATCTGAATTTTCAACCGAAATACACGTTTTAAGGTCCTCTGAGTGCAAATAATTAACAAGCCTTAAATAATGTTTTTGTGTGTGCGTGTATTTATAAGAGCATTCTAGCTCTGAAAAGAAAAAAATTACGAAACGCAAATTACGTATTTAAGATATGCACATACATGTGATGTATCTTTGCTATAATCGACTTACCGGAAGACACATTTTAGTTATGTATATAGTTATAGCTATAGATTTTACTGTTTTTAACTTTTTTCCCAGAACAGTTATAACGTTTCAAATTATACTGGTTAAATATAATATCTATATAAATTATAATTATATTATTAAATTATAATTTTACAGTAACAACCTCAGGACCACAAAACTACAAAATTGTGAAATATTGACAAGTTGACAATTCCGTAAAGAAAATTTATTTAAGATAAAATAAAATGTGTGCGGTGCTCGCATCACAGAACTTATCACCCTAAATAGGTCTCCAAATTTTGTGTAGATTGGTGAACCCGTGTTCGAACTATTAATATTTCTTGTGAATTCTAAAAAAAAAATAAAAATCAAACAATACAAATATGTTTTGTTCAACTTTTGAACAAAATATATTTATCTTTCTGTTGCTATAAAAATGCATATTTAGGATTATATGGATGAAAATAACGAATATCAACTTTTTTCAGCTAATTAACCGTTTAGCGAAGTCCTAGGCATACTCTTCCAATTGAAAGAAATTTCTCGTTTTTTTTTTTTTGTTTTTTTTCCAATTCGAAAATATCTATATTTTTCCACTTTTCCCTTTTAGTAATTAATCACATTTTATAATATTCTGTATTTTAAAATATGAAAATGAAACTGATTATATAGATCAGATAAAAAAAAAAAAAATTAAACGTCCTTCGGAGGACTAAATTTATTTAAGTTAAATTTATTGTTAGACTGTTTCAATAGGAATAAGAGCTATTTGGTGTAAAAGGCCATTAAATGTCTCATTGATTCACCGAGTTTAATCAAAATCATTGGACCCTTTTTGGAAAAAATCGATTCCATCAAGTGGCACTTCAAGTAGGACGATTTTAGCAAAGAAGTTGCTGTCACGTCAGAGACATATACCCATGTTAAATATGTAATTTGAGTTTCGTAGAACTTTTCTTTCTTGAGCTAGAGTGTTTTCATACAAACACACAAACTATTTTGCGAAGGGTTATTTCGACTTAAAGGGAACTATAAAGCTTGTATTTCCATCGAAAAATGGAATTCGAAACTTTGCACTATACCTACTTCACTATTTATTCCATATATAGTTAGAGAATATAAAAATTACTAGAAAGATTTTTTTTAGGCTAGATACTACTATATGATATAATGCTAGTATTTTATGGAAGTAGGAGTTTTCGTTTTCAACTGACAGGGAAAAAAAATCCACTTTTATAATAAACACTCGTCATAAAAATTCAATTCAAGATTATTTTAATGTTTTTTGTTTCACTAAAATTTGATATATTAATATTACATCAATTATTATTTATTTAAAAAATCAACATTTACTGTGTAATCTATGTGTTATGGTTATTTTTAATAGAGATAACAAAATATTCAAATTATATTACAGTTTAATTTATGTGAAATGGCATAAAATTACATCTTATTAGTTAAAAAAATGAATTGATGCTCATTAATGTGAAAAAAATTATTTATAATTAAGAAGCTATAACCATTCTACATTCAATTTATTTACTCTATTTTAGCAAATAAGACAAATTTGAAATTAAAAAAAATAACATCAGATAACGTTAATTATTTTTTCATTCATGGTATAATTACTTCGACAGTTTAAATGAACACAAGTATACATTAAACAATTAATGAGTAACATATTATATAGATAAACAATTGACCTTAATAATTCAAAATATAAAGAAATCAAACAACGGTTACAAGAAAACAAAAAATAATTGTCAACTATTCTTTTTTACTGTGACCGCACCCCTGACCAACTTCTTTATAGTTAATGAGGGACGTAATAAAAAACAATGCCAAATTGACTGCCATAAATGCGTCCAATTTTGTTTTTATAGTTGACATAAAGATTGTATGTGCAACATAATAATTACAGTCTTTTCTTTACAATATTTTCCCTACTTACTCCGTAATAATTATTATAGGTCATATGATTTTCAATTACATATCTAAAAACCTAAAAATGATTATTACATTAAAATGAAAAGTACATTTCCGACTACGTAAAAACTTACTTAAGACTAATGAATAAAAATAATAGTTCATGATAATAATTTATGCTTAAGAACAATTCAATATTTTTACCAAGTTATTAAAACTTTACCCCCGGCAATTCGTTCAAAACAAAACGGGGCAAGATAATGAAAGGGCTTTCACAAAAGAAACGATTTCAGGAAAATTGCTACAACTTATCATTGGAAAAAAAATTGTTTCACTTTAATTATTTTAATTGGAAAGATTTTTCTTAATAAAAAGCAATATACAGTCTATAGTTGAATAGCCAATTAGCAAAACAATTATAGTGAGATATAAAGCTTTAGAACTGTAAAATAATATGAAACAACATAAGATATTATTGAATATATTGCACACAAAAACATACATAATAATTTCAAATATATATTATAATATATTTTCCTTATACGGTAACAACGTTGTATATAAGGGTAATAAAAATTAAAATTTTTGACAAATATGCTAAAATAATAAGGGAATTTTTTTTATTATTAATCTAACGAATCTTTAGCATTTTAATATTTAAATCAAGCTTTGATTTATTTTGAAAAATTTCATTAAAAAAGAATTGGATTCAGCTACAAATATTTTCGTATTGAAATGAGCGTCAGAATTCTACAAATGGTGTATAATATTACGCCATATAATTACATTATTAATATATAAAAGATAGGAAATAAAAAATGAAAAATATATTCAACAAAACCACACAATAACTGACAAATCATTATGTACGACAGTATCGGTCAACTAAAAACTAAAAAATACTCATAAGTAATAAGTTAAAAAAATAGTGTTATATTTGAGTTAATACTATTTTGATTGAGTCGGGGAAAATACTTATGTGACTAACCTGTTTTTTTCACAATTTACAGAGCATTATTTTCATTTGAAAACTAAACCAAATGTCGAGTTAGATTTTTATAATATAATTATAAAGACATTGATTGAATCGTACTGTAGTAGCTGTTAGCTTTTTGATTCCTAAAACACTTTCTGAGCGATAAAACAGTTTAATTTCCTTTTTAGCTTCTGTATCAGCGGCACAACCAACTTTACCGACCAGAGCAACTTTTTGATTAGACCTGATAACAAGCTATCAGAAGGTTCCGTTCCAATTCAGTAACACTGCAGCACTCATCACGGGTCACTGGATTGGAATGCTGTCACGCTTTCCGTTACGCTTCTCTTATATTAGTCCATGACACTAGCAACTTTAATGTTTAAAAACCTAATATTTAACTATCCCAAAAATATAACTTATGAATTTCTAAACCCATTATAATACTTCCTGCATAAATGATCAATGTTGTAGCTGGTGGTTTAATAGGCATCGAAGAAGATATGTATATTTAAAGATAATAAATTCACTTAAAAAACAAAACTACTGTTCAAATTTTCATCCCAGTACAAAATAACAAAACTCCAGTCTAGTTCGAAGTATTTGACGACAAGATTCAACGACCTTACAACAAAATTATACGTGTACAAGGAGAAGATGGTTGGGGGTGTGGTCAAAATATAACAAAAATAAGTTGAAGTAACTTATTTAATCGTGTCAACGTTTCATCCAGAATTTATAGCCTTCATCAGGGCTGTTAGCTTGAAATGTTACCGCCAAGTGGGTTCTGCGCCGTGAAAGGCCAGACTTAGAATTAAAAAATACGTTACAGAGATGACAAAGTGTTTTTTTATAGGAAACGTTACAAGTGGATAAAAAAATAAAAAGTAGAAAACATTTAAAATATTTAGAAGAGGAAAGCGTGTAAGAGGGTAACGACAAATGGTTTTAGAAAATGGTAAAAATATATATATCTTACAAGGATGACGAAGTACCGGAAGATGACAAAGTGTCATGAGTATTTAACAACAGGTAAAAAGAGGAAAAGTGATAAGAGGGAGACGACAAATGTCTTAGAAAAGGTGAAATAATACGTTACAAAGTCGGTGGAGAAATAAAATGAATTAAAAAAAAAATAATAAAATGAAAAATAAGTTAAAATATATAGAAGAGGAAAGCGTGTGAGAGGGTGACGACAAATGGTTTTAGAAAATGAAATTATACGTAACACATGACTAAAGATTCTAAAAAATAAACTGATAAGAAGTTGGTTAAGGTATCTCCTCGATTAAAGATATTTAAATATTCATGTCTTGAGTAGGTACCGTTGAATATTGATCTCCATAATGCTTCTCAAGCCAATTATCTATGTCAATAGATATCTGCCACATGATTGAACATGCATAAATTATGCAAAGACTGCATGCGGTTAAGCAAAGATGATTGACTACCGTTTACTATATCATAATGTAAGGACCATTTCTTTATATAGATAAAATACTTCCTTGGGATCAATATTTTTAATAATAAACGACACGGAACTGATGGTTAATTTAATATTTATAATAATTTTTGTTTATCTTTTATTTGCACCTGTAAATATACATTTACAATCAGCAAACGAGATGTTCTATCCATGGCATGAGGGAGATAGCAGCCAGTGGTGCATCCTCCTGACGTTAAGTAAATTATTTTAATACCTGAGGAGGTCCCGCATCCAACTCCTCTTCAGCCTACGCCGAATTACGTCAGGAATATCATGTGTTGCATCTGTCTTATAAATTTATTGAAATGTCCAGCATGTTGTGAAACCGTTTATAAGTCCTATGAATGTGGTCCGTTACAGTCGGAATGCGTAGGCCGGTGCGAATGGTCTCGTTTGAAACGTAAAGTGGTGAGGTTGTTGTTACATTTTTTACAATTGCTAAAACAGTCTTCTTAATTTCTGGACGATTTTATTTAAGTTTACCTCTAACATTCGTATGCTGTTAGTCGTATTTTAGGTTTTCTGACAGCCGATTATTAGATTTGGCTGATACTTGATACAAATACGTGAACCCCATAACATACAAAACTATTAAATGTTAATACATCTTTTCTACAATCAAGACTGCTTTAACTAATTAAGAGTCATAAGATTAAAAAATTATGAGATTTATTTCAAAACATTAATTCCCCTCTGTCAAATAGGTGTTAAGAATAACCATGTTCAATGCAATTCAACTTATCCTGTTAAGATCCCTCCAAACAATTATTTTGAAATAGTTTTTCAAAAGTGGATATATTCATCTTCGATAGCAATTCTTTCAATTATATTTCTCAATTATTAGAGTTATTGATGTATCTAATATAGCTCCCTGATAATTTAAGGCACCTAATAATAATATTTTAGTACATTAATTTATGAATATATAACAGTAAAAAATTATTGTGGTAAATGAACAGGTGTTGGTAGTCGGGAACCTCCCATAAATCGTAATAATCACACCTTTGTAATCCAACGAATTTAATGAATAAAAAATGTCTGAATATTTCACACCCACTAGTGTAATTTCTCTCAGAGAGTATTGTCCCAGGGATATTCATTGTCCAAAGACCTCTATTGTTCGCAAAATTAAAAACAGAAACAAATCCCCGTAAAATGATACAAGTTCCACTTGAGACAGTGACAAGTAAAATGTCCATTTATTCTATAGTTTATTCATTATTCTAATGGATTATTGTGCTTTATAAGTGAATATATAGTACAGAAATAAATAAAATAAAAGAGATAAAACGAAAAATTTGCAATAAATTTACAATAATGCATTTTAATAGAAATTAAAAAAAAAAAAAAAGCGAAAAAGACTGTAAAAGGTGAATATGCAAGTATGAAACGAAAATTTTACAACGCTAAAATTTAATAAATGAAATAAACTTTATTTTTGAAATGATACACTCATAAGAAGATTCATCTGCAACTACTCGTAACAGAAGTTTGATGATTACGTTTCTTTTGCCATGAATTGAATTGAACTTTCTTAAGAGATCTG
Source organism: Halyomorpha halys (assembly GCF_000696795.3). Classification (NCBI taxonomy): domain Eukaryota; kingdom Metazoa; phylum Arthropoda; class Insecta; order Hemiptera; family Pentatomidae; genus Halyomorpha; species Halyomorpha halys. The sequence continues at coordinate 516,057 of NW_027109456.1, forward strand.
TCATTTATATTTTATCACAGGAATATTTTTAAAAAGTGTATACCTATTGTTTGTTTTACAAACTTTATATTTTACTTCTTTTACACAGACAAAAAAAAAAGTTTTCATGGCTTACAATTAACCATTTTATTTTTAAAACAATAAAATGGCTAATTGCAAGTTATTGGAATGGATATTAAATTAGATACTTCATGAAATCTGTCCATTCTTATACACACAAAAACAAAAAAATATTAAATGCCAAAATCATTAAATCGAGTATTAAGTTGTAAGTGTACAATAACAACCAAAAATTCGATTTGATGATTTTGACTGAAAATGATATTTTTTTACACAAATTTTTCGTGAATCCATGACATATCCATTCAAAAAAGTTTCTTTAGTACACCTGTGTAATTTATAACTTAGATATTTTAACTGAAAAGTTTTGCTGGTTCAATTGAACTGTGCGCCGTAGACATGCAATACCACACCACCGAACAGCGTTGCGTTGAGTGTATGATTTAGGCATTGTTTTTTGAAGGGGTTAATATAAAATAATCAGATCATCCTGAAATTGAGCGCAATATAAAAAGTTATCTCAGATTTCGATGAAATTAGTATGCATTATTCTTTAAGAAAAATAATATTTTATCACAACGTAGTTTATTTCCAGTTTTTGTTTTAGAAACAAGTCCTTTTTTAACTAAAATTTTGATATCTGTGGAGATCTTAGAGAAATATGCTTACCAATTAAAAAAAATGTACAAATACTATAGTTATTAACCACCTTTAGAATAAAAGTATAATTTGTTTAGGATAAACCATTGGTTTCATAAATAAAAAACACAGTGCGTTTCTCCAAACATTTACAAAATAAATGATATTTATTAAATTATGAAAAGGATTGATAAAAAATATTACGAACCAAAAGTGACATGTTTATAAAAAATATTTTTTTTTCTCATCAAATTTGCAACCATATAGAATAATAGCAATATTGAATTTTTGCATAGTTAATTTCATTTTAAGGTATGCTTTCAGCATATTTACCTTATACATTTTGGCAAAATATATTTACGAATACTGATAAAAATGACCCGATAAAAAGATATTTAGTTTTCTTTATATTATATATATATTGAACTATACACCTAATTAAATAATTATCGTTTTTTAAGTGATTTTCAGTCATACCTACTTTCACGTAGGTATATAAATATGAAAAAGATATATACACGCTACCTAGTGCGATTTACTGACCTATTAAAATCATACAATAAATACAATTTTTCTTTTATTATTACATATTATTTATAATCAGTCCGTAAAGATCCATTAAGATTATTCAGATTGGGAGAGAGGTAGATTAAGAGTCAAACCGTTACATTAGTTTAATGGAGCGTACCGCTGAGAGGTGGCAAGGGAATGGGGACCCCATTAAGCTAATAATAAAGTATGACTCAGTCCAGCCGGCACTAGACTGAATTAACTTCTAGTCCAACTATATATTATTCTATTATCACTTATTCTATTCTAACTCTAATTAAATATCAAAAGGGAACGTAATGCCGGAAGAAAAAATACGGCAAATCGTATTCTTCAACCTATAAGTTCTTATATATTCAAAATTAATAAGACGAATATTTTAATCTGGTTTGTTTTATTATTTTTTTAATAGGATATTTTCGATACCTATTTCTTTTTAATACAAACAAAATCAGTTTACGTGCTCATTGTTTTATTCTCTATATGTTAACCTAAAATCGCAGCGCAACAATTTAATAATTTTTCACTTTCATAAACAATATCAAAGACTGAAATTCATTGTAAAACATATTTACATCATCAACCGACCATGTTACCAATATATTTTGTTAATTGTTAATATAATAATAATAAAGGCCTAACTAATTTGAAGGTTCAATGCCGATACAACCAATCACTCTATACATATGTCCCTGTACTAAAAAATCGGATAGAGAAAAAAAAAGATGCTATGTTAAATATAATAAATCCATAAAATAATATGAATTGACAATAACTTCTATAAGTTATATAAGACAATAATTTCTAAAAAGCAAAAATATATTCCTTTAAGATTTTTTTTTTCGGTTGGTTCTTTGGCCTTGTAGATGTTTGGCCAACCGAACCAGCCTTCTCCACGCCTGCTTATCTTAAGCTACTGCAGTCTGCTGCATATATCTTTTTCATATCTTTGTTGATTCATTCTTTCCATCTGGTTTATGGCAACCCACATGGTCTCTTGCCTACTATACTGGTATTGATTGTTGTGTAGAGGGGTCCTGAAGGATTGCTTCAAGCCACATGTCACTCATTGCCTGCATATCATGAGATATTGACTGACCAGTCTCTGCAAGCAGTTCACTATTTGTTCTTCTCCTCCATGTGTTAAGGCTCTGATCCCAGATCACTCCTATAATTGTACGGAGAGTTTCTCGATATTGCTTTTTAGACTACCAGTTCCTTTACTAATAAATTAAAAAGCTTATTTAAAATATTATTAACCCATAAAATTATAGATTAAACGAACCCAGTATTATTTACGGATGGTCACAGGTAGCAGAAGAAAGATGTCGATATTAAGATATAGATTTATGTAATTAATGGATTAATATAATTAATTTAATATGGTAAAGAAATACGGGATAAGTTAATAAATGTAATAGAAGCAGGACTTAGGACTAAAAAACATATCCCTGTCTAACTATCTTTTAATCGAAAATCTGAGGTGTTCTATCATAGAAAATATTTTTTTTTTTTTGGAATTTTTGGTACCACCAATTTTTTTATGGCTGATTTCATAAATTGTGGATAAAATCATTAGGCCATATTTTTTCTTAAGTGAATGATGTTGGTATTAAGTTATGGTAAGTGAATACTGTTTCAAAATAAAAATTAAAAATTAACC
>NW_027109456.1:519207-525148 GCF_000696795.3 Halyomorpha halys
AAAAGGGTATGGAAATTCCCAAAGTTGTAAGGCGGTCGCTGACAGAAGGTTAATTTAATCGCAATTAACAACTCCAAGATGATAATTAAATTATATATATGTGTCTTAGTTTAATTGGATTTGAATTATAAATAGGAAAGTAGAGTGAGTAGTGGCTAAAGACAGCGCCAAAACAATATTTTTTAAATTAATGGTTTTAGGACAATACTTAAAAAACTACTATTAAAAGTTAAAAGATACCTAGAAAACATTCATAGGGACGATAGGACAAATACCTTAAGTAGTTAGGGAAATAACAAATAGTAAAACCTATAAAACAAATATAACTAAAACTAAATACAAAAAAATCGTTTCATCAAAATTAATAATTGATTAAGGAAAATGTACTTATTGAATAACTATGGTATACAGTATTTTAGAATTCTGGATAAAGTTAGATTTAATGGACAAATTTATTAAGAAAATATCTCTTTTATTAGATAAATTAAAAAAAAACCAACTATTCGGATATAGTTTATACAAGGGTATATGCGGCTAAACTGCAAAAAACAAATTATATATAATATTTACTATAAATTATTCAAAAATTGATTAAATAACAGAGATATTAACAATGTAACTAAATTTGTTTTTTCTCCATAAAATTTACCAACTTTTTGTTGCCTGACGTTCGGTAACATAATGAGGTAGGCCCGGTGAAGCAAATGCACGCATGTGTTGCTAATATTACAAGTATATTATTTGTTATTATAGAGATATATAGTATAAATATGTAATAAAAAATTAATATGCACGAATAACATCAAGTGATAAATTACTGCAATGAAAGCCAGTCGTTGAAAGGACTCCTAATGACTCCTTTAAAAAAGTAGGTCACACAACCATTATCTTTTCAGCCGTACGGAGAAGTTCCAGCAATTGATAATTAATCATGGTTATGGTCTTTGAGTATGGAAATTCCAAGAATGCAGAGAGAAAATAATAGTCAGATTCCGGTTTAGCTCACTAAATTTGAGTTCATTGATGATTAGATTTAGGAAGATAGTAAAAAATAAATCATTTTTATTTGTAACTATTCATAACTAGAAGAAAATATTGAAATCGACATGATCATATATATGACATCAGGGTCCTTGGAGTTAGTAGCACAATGCCTTACCACCGAGCCACACCGATCCATAAGTATGGTAGTCCTCAGGATGTTATTATTATGAGAATTTGTTTATATTATTTGTGTTTCTGGAGAGCACCTTACAAATAGAGTTCGCCTCAACTCCAAGTTTCAATGTCTAATAATAAATACAAAACATTAAAAAAAAACAAATAATAAAAAAAGTCTGCCAAGTGCATAGATTAGTATAACTTCTTCAAGGTGTTTATCTTTTTTATATCCTCTTATTTTTTTCTATAAAAAAATATGTTTAATGGATTTATATTTTGTTTTCTGGAAATTTCAATTTGGTAGATAATTACCTATATTTCAAAAATTATGATTTGAAAACCATCTAAGGGACGAAGCGTCATTCAAATATAGAAGCATCCAAAAAGGATTTTTATACCATTGATTGCGAAAGTAGAAAAATTAAATTTGATGAGATTGGTACTGGAGTTATTTTACACAAACCCCCCCAACCAAAATTAGACGATCCATTTTTGAAATGCAGCATGCCAAAAAATTTTCCTCGTAAACGTATTTATGTTTGTACTCTTAATGCCAATTAGACGATCGCACTGAAACTAAATATTAAATATGCACCTCTACGTGGAGTCTCAGGAGACAGCGGAGAGCAGAGAGAAGTGTCTCCCAATCGCAAATGTGGCAGCCTAAAATGCCAACCCACGACCTGGGAGAATGGGCCAACAACTCCTTCCTCGTAACACGTAGACACCACAGGTTAAAATATGAATTTTTTAGCTTAGAAAAAAGGTATCACCCACTAAGGGTTTACGTAGCGTTGAAACCGAAGAATTCGTGAGATATTGTTGCGTTCCCTAAGATTAGTGGCCCGGTCTTGGATCCAACGGTGAGATTAGAGAATGTTAACCTCGCTAAGGTAGAAAAAAAAGGAAATTTACCTAAAATGTATCTCTTTCCTTAAAATTCTGTGAGACCTTCCCCGTGGGAGGACTCGGGTTTGGATCTCACGGAGTAATTCCAAATAGAATGAGGATCTTCTCACAAGACCTAGGTGTTAGCATGGGGGATATTGTAACCTTGACTGAAAATATTATTTTGGATTCCCTGGGCATCATACATCATCATCTGCATGGGAATTTGCTCTGCGGACATTTAATATTGTTCATCCTTTTATTTTAACTACTCATTTGTGGTTTTAACTTATTTATTTGTTTATTTAATGTTATTTATATGTTTTTAATTTACCTATTTATTTGTTCTTAACTTTTTTGTTTATTTTTAACTGTTCTACTATTGTGGCTATTTTATTTTTTGTCTATATTTCTATTTATTCATAATTTCGTTTACTTTAAATTAAATTTGTGCAATGGATTGAATGTATGTTGCGGATTACTGGAAAAGGGAGGTAGGATATAGTGGAATTGTGAGCGTAAATAAGGTTGAGAACAAAATTAGTAAAAAAATTAATACGTAAAGATATGATGAAACTTCGTTTGAGAAAGAGAGGAACGCGAAAAATCGAAAATAAAATAAAATTTGAAATATATTGTATTCAAATTATAGTTAATTATTATTTGGAAATAAATAGAAAATAAATACTATATTTTTTAAATAACATATGTTGGTGTTTACCTATTCAATGCAGTATTGCTGAATAAAGCATTTCTCTCTAATTTCTTTTTTTATGTGGGTTACTGTAACTCTAACTGAAATATTGATCTTTTTTATGTCCTCTGTAACAATCTGTAAAAATTTAATTATAAATTAACGGATTTTACAATATTTGCCTTTAGCCTATCGTTTAACTTCATTATTTTTTTAATTTACTAGATTTCCTAATTTTAAGGTTTAAAAACGTATAAAAATATTTTACCCAAAATATTATTTTAATATGATAGTCTGTATGTAGTTTTAACTCGGAAGTTGTTGCTATGAAAAAAATAACAGAATCATTGAAATAAAGAAAATTATCTACAAAATTTATAAATGATGTTACGAGTGATAGGGATGCGCTGGGATCTTTTGAGCTCTGCTCTACCCCTCACACGTGGAGAATAGAGTGGGCTCAGGGATCCTTAGATCAATTGAGTAAATATTGTGTATAAGAGTGTAAATTTGACTAGAGATTATATTATTTTATCATTATGTTATTTTATTTATTTATTTTTTCATGCACATAGTTTGATTATGTTCATTTTGTTTATCCTTCTGGGCCCTGTTTCCTAATGAAAGCTAATAGTATTAGTTCATAGTACAAGTGTAGAAACTAGTGTGGTAATAATACTGATACTTATTTTTTTCATTATAGGGATGACTATTATTGATATTACAGGAATTAAAAAATACTAAAGTAAAAGTTACGATTTTACAAGTTAATTGAATTAAGATAAACCTACAAGACTAATACTATTAGTATATACTAAGACTAATAGTATTAGTTTGTACTTTATTATGAAACAGGGCCCTGTTTATGTATATTTTAAGAGAGATTTTTTTTTGTCATTTATTTATTTTTATTTTATTTTAGTATAAATGTGATCATTCATCACTATTACCCATTGCCCACAACTGTGTGGCATATTGTAATACCATCAATAAAGAGAAAGTATAAATGATGTAAAAATTATCTTGCAAATTGAATACAAAATAAAACATCTGTCACTTTTATAAATTTTACGGCTTTTCAAAATGTAATAAATTACAGGAATAACGGTAGTATCTACATCACTTTACTTTGAACTGACAACCTATAATTTTTATTAATTTGCAATAATAGTATTACCAATAAAATTTAATAGTTGTACATAGGATATGCTTAGGAGAGCTAACAATTTTGAAGGAGTAGGCTTATACCGTTTTAAAAAAAAAGGGTATGGAAATTCCCAAAGTAATAAAGCGGACGCTGACAGAAGACAAAATGAAAAGCAAATAACAACTAAAAAAACACAATTAAATTATAATGAATTAATAATTAGGAACTTACAATCCATAAAACCCAATTTGCTAGATATGCAGAGAAACAATTATCAATTAACCGGCTGAAATGCTAATCATGTCATTAATATATAACATTGCACGATTTCTTATTAAAATGTATAAATAAAACTTATCACATAGTTTTTTCTTAGTCTTAATTCATGTTTTCCCCTAAAATTATATTATACCAAACATAAAAAAAAATATATTACATCAAATTATTATATTCGTAACCAATATATTATTTAAAATTAATGATGAAAATTTTGTAGTGGATTTCTTTCAGTGGAGTGAGAGTTGGCAACGCTTTAATCTTTCAGACCCGCTTAATTTCGTACTGTCTACTGTAGATATGCCATTGGTTTGTTACAGTTCATATGATTGCTAGGTGATATTGATTGCTTTAAGCAACTCTATTTGCGTAGGACATCGAATTAAAAAAAATTTTTTTTTTAAATTTATGGTATATAAAAAAATGTTTTTATAAATGGAAGTATTCATCATTGAAAAAGTGAACGTGTAAAAATACTGATTTCGACTTCACTACATTCCTTAAGTTGCAACATAAATAAATTATTAATAATCAATATAATATTAACATTTATTCAGTCATAGTAACAAATTTTTCAACAGAAGCACGAAATATGGAACAGAAAATCAGAAAACACATAAAATATTAAAATATTGAAACCAGGTTTGGGTCGCAGAATTAAGAAATAAATTAAGAAATGCACTCTTCATCACAGACATATAATTATGTGACACATAAAATTTAAGTGGCACACATTAACAAAATATGTTTAAATTTTACTAACTACAAAAACATTTAAGGGTTACATAATATTGAAATCTTTTAGTCAGGGAGTAAATACATAATAATTAATCCCTTACATAATGCGAACGAAATATGTTTTTTAAACGTTTTTTCGCAAAGCTGTCAACACCAATATTCAATAAATATTTTTTGAACAGGCTGAATAGTGATTAAATATTACTAGGCGTCATGCAGGGAGAACATACATTAAAATTTTACTAAGATGCTTTTATTCATAAAAATGAAAGTGCTAAAATGTTTATAATATTTCAAGACATAGGTTCTGGATAGGACTGATATTTTCAAACATAGGACTGAGGGACTATCCCTCAGAGGTTCAAGATCGTTCGATGAAAATTAATAATCTGTAAAATAAATTTAGTGGTACATAAAACCAATGAAGGGTCTGGGGTGCAGTACTTTGCAAGGAAGTAAGTACACAACCAATGGTTGTGTAAGGAGTTGAATGGGGACTGCCATATGTTTACCCAATTTCCCAAGGGTACCTACTTCATGAGCCTGTGAACCCTAAGGGCTGGCCCACGGCTACAGAAAAAATAATTATTTGCCGCAGCTGGGTCCTTGGAGTTAGTAGCACAGTGCCTTACCATTGAGCTATCCGCTCTAGAAAATTAATAATAATCATTAAAGAAAATGTATAAACAATAACAGTTTTTTTTGTTTAGGTGGAACTCATCAATAATTTTAATGAATTCCAAAAGATTACTGCCGCTTTAGTGCTTCATCCAATATATTTTGCCATTTTCTAAGATAAAATTGACAACAAATCTCAATAAATAGGGCTAAATACTAGTTTAATAATACATTCTTATATTTAAAACAATTGTATATCTTTAAATTCAAACGAACAAACAGTTTACCACTATTTATTATCCAACGTTTCACTCCACTTTATAGGGATTCATCACAGCTGTTCAAACTTAACCTACTGAGTTTGAAACGTCTGATAATAAATAGTTGTAATTCTTCATATTTCAAATTATACGGTAAAT
>NW_027109456.1:525198-532441 GCF_000696795.3 Halyomorpha halys
GTACACAACCAATGGTTGTGTAAGGAGTTGAATGGGGACTGCCATATGTTTACCCAATTTCCCAAGGGTACCTACTTCATGAGCCTGTGAACCCTTAGGGCTGGCCCACGGCTACAGAATAAATAATTATATACTGCGGCCGGGTCATTTGAGTTAGTATTACAGTGCCTTACCATTGAGCTACTCCCTCTCGAAAATTAATAATAATCATTAAAGAAAATGTATAAACAATAACAGTTTATTTTTTTGTTTAGGTGGAACTCATAAATAATTCTAATGAATCCCAAAAGATTACTGGCGCGTTAGTGCTTCATCGAATATATTTTGCCATTTTCTGAGATAAAATTGACAACAAATCTCAATAAATAGGGCTAAATACTAGTTTAATAATACATACTTATATTTAAAACAATATGTATATCTTTATATTCAAAGGAACAAACAGTTTACCACTATTTTCTAACGTTTCACCCCACTTTATAGGGATTCATCACAGCTGTTCAAGATGATAGCTTAACCTACTGAGTTTGAAACGTCTGATAATAAATAGTTGTAATCATTTTTTTTTCTTTTTGACCGCGACCCTGCCATCTTCTTCATATTTCAAATTATACGGCAAATTCTCTCCCTCCCACTCTCTCTCTCTCTATATATATATATAACATTCTCTTATTTGCTTTATTATTATTATTATTACCCATTTTATTTTTTTTCTTATATTTTATTTTATCTTTATCTTATATGTACACATCGTATGATTGAGTAATTAAGCCTTAATAAATATAAAATATAGTTTGTTTATATGGTAGTAATAGTGTGGATTAATTTATAATTAAAAGTTTTAAACATTTATGAATTTAAAAAAAAAGGGTGTGTTTGACTTATACTTAATGACTTGGGCAGAATGACCTGCAAAACAATTTTTTAATTTTGATGTGAGGTGAGAATTTATATTTGAAGATTGTACTTGAGGATGGCCGAAATGGCCGAAACGTTGGACTATTGATGAAATAAAAAGTGTTGAGACTATACAAGGATACAATTTGATTTATTTAATATACAATTTAATAGTTTAGTAATACATTCTTGTATTTGTTTTATTGTTATTATTATCCTTTTTCTTTATACTTCTTATATTATTTTATTTTATTTCATCTTTATCTTATATGTACATATCGTATGATTGAGTATTTAAAGCCTTAATAAATATATATAATTATCATTAAAAAGCGAAACGTCATAAGAAATATCTTACAGTTTGCCAATGGAGATACCAGCTGTTTCATATTACAAATATACCATTTAATTATAAAACTGTTCACTACAGACAACCGTATACAACGCCACATATTCCGAAACGCATCACACAGGTTGTATGGCAGAATACAATATCTCATTGTATTTAAAGTTTGAGATTAATCCGCAGTGACAAACTCATTATAAAGTTTTAACTAAAACCGGGAGTTGAAAACTTAGCAACTACATCGGAAGCCCCATCTCGCACATCCGATATTACTTCAACCGGTAGTGTCATATACGAAATTTAATCATTAAAGGCCTGAAGTTTAACAATATTTAACTAACTATAATTGGAATAATTCAGATATTTAATTATTAAGCTGAGAAACCCCTACGATTGTGAACTCCTCACTAGCTTTATTGATTAAATTTGAACAAAATCAGAAGTAAATTTTATTTCCCCCCACTCTGCTTGTCTATTCATAAGTACTTGTTTACAAAATTAGAACTATCAATGAATGATCTCATATAAAACGATAGTTTAAAAAATATAATCAATTTCCTCGTCAATTTTCATACAACCTGGGTGGGATAGAAGTTATCCTAAAAGTAATCTACAGCATAACTAAAAATAATTTAAATTACGTCTACACTATCAAAAATATTTAATTAAAATTAGGTTTTTACATGTATTCATAAATTAAAACTTCAACAATTCACGGCTTTTTACTTTATCGACCTCAAATATTGTATTTTAAACTAGACAAAAAAATGAATACTGCTTAAAAAACCTAATAAATTAGTTTTGTTAATAAGACATGAAAAATGAGCAATGTTTGTCATTCCTATTTTTATCAATAACATTTTCAGTATGAATTATACTCCTTAGCTGTTAACCTATAATTAACAAGAAAAATGAATCTCAAATGATTATTATATAGTTACATTGTAAATATACCGAATAAAACTCTGTTCTACTTTGAGTATATATAAAACCATAATACTATATAATATTTACGTTTTTAATGATATGTAAGTTTCTTGGTGTCAGCAAAAGAAATAAACTAAATTAGTTTATAAAATATCAATAAAAATAATAGAGAAAAAATCATTTGGACCATAAAAAACTATGTAATATTTTTTATTTTTAAGAGTTTTCTTATACACTTACCCACGTACGCACGGATGCACACACAAACACACATTCCATATGTAAAACATCTTTATATATTTTAAATCTCATGTACTTAATATTGGAACAGTGCGCACGCGCACGCTCGCACGCACTCATGCTCTCACTCACGCACGCACTCACACACACCCACACATACAGACACACAGACAAAATAAAACTATTACGAATAAATAGCTTTATGGTCATTAATGTAGTCCCAAAAGACTTTTTTTCAATCATTTTGATTGATATTCATTAATTAAAAATGAGTTCAACAAAAAAAAAAAACAACTACAATAAAATTGTTTTAACAAAATAGTAATAATTGATAAAGTGAAGAAGTATTCATATTAGGCAGTTGATGATTTATATAAAAAATATTTCCTATGATCCCCACTAGTTTACTTTTTTTTCCTATTGTGTATTTTATTCACGAAAATTAGATTCTTTTATTATAGTTTCACAACTAAATTTAGAACACTGTTTAATTTTTTAAACCATATATGTTGCAGTTTCAATGCGATATAGCAAAGCGCAGAAGTTAAAAAAACTTATTAAATATTTTAAAGCTTTAAAGTTAAAAAAAATAATATATATCGTTGGCATTCATCAAAAAGGAAGAAATAAAATAAATTATAAATAAAGGGAAATTTTTGCCTTTTTATTGAAAACGTTGTGGTATTAATTGGTTTAACTATGGGAATTCAAATAAGAATACAACGAGGTTATCAAAACAATAAACGTATGTTTTTCATCCGACAAGAATTTTCATGATCAACCTAACTATGAAATATGCCTTCCTTAATATTTTTGAGCTCTCCCTTATTACAGAACACCAACAATATTGTTGGTGTTCTGTAATATTACCGCAAAATATTTTAATAAATTCAGACTAATACTTTTAACTTTACTTTTTGAGAAACATTTATTTTATTTGCCAAAAAATGCAATTTTTCAATAAACGCAAAAGACTGAACTAAAGAAATAATCATATAATATGGATACATTTTTATATATATTTTTTCCGTCGTCCCTTCATACTATCTCATATGTACAATAACAACCGTTTCCCTTTTTGTAATATAATCATTATCACAGCTTAACTTTAAATTTTTTTATTTTTTTTAAATTATTGTTTATTTTTTTTTTTACGAGTAATTTGTCTTTAAAAATTATACTTTAAATAATATTTCTTCCGCTTACAAGAAACGTTAACCTATTTGAATAAGGCTCAATTTAAAATCTCTTTATAAACTCTAGATTTTTCTTTAACAACCGTTTATTTAGCCAATTGCTTAGTATACTGGTAAATTTATTTATAAAAAAAGTAAGGAATGTGAAAACAATCAAACCGTTCCTAAATAAAAAAACTTAAATCGGCGGCACACGCACTATATCTCTTAGGGACATTTCACTTTCTCGACTAACGCAGGGACAAACTAATGCTTCGGGACCGCCGAAAAATGAATGTTCAACTGCCCCAGGTAGGAATCGAACCCACAAGTTCCGAACCGAGCGCACTGGGACATGCGCCCCAACCCGCACGGCCGTCACGTCCCTATTGTTTGTAGTAACTATGATAATACTAATGATATTAAATTTTCGGATGATTCTGACACAGCTTTGATAAAATTGAAATAAACGTCAATGATGAGTCTGATGAGGATGGTATTCAAGTTTCTAAAAATAAAATATAACCAGAATGACATAAAGTAAATAATTGTACAGAATAATTCTGTTCAATTATTTACTTTATGTCATTCTGGTTATATTTTATTTTTATCTTTTGTATTCATTAGTTGTCATCTTGTTCTTTGTTCTTAGCCCTGATGAAGGCTATAAATTCTGGCCGAAACTTTTGTATGATTAAATAAGTTATTTCAACTTATTTGTGTTATATTTTGACTGCACCCCCCCCCCCCCAACCATCTTCTCATATAATTCATCCACGGTCAACTATCTCTGATCATTAATAATAATTCTCTTCAATAACAATAATATAAAACGTTTTAGGTACATTTTTTTAAAATCATTTAATCTGAATTGTTTAAACACTTAATTTAATAATCTGTTATTACAATTTTAAAGGATAAATAAATATAAAACCACGTTCATTGTTAGTATCAGAGAGCATATACCTGGGCTCGAATATCTCTAGATAATGCGTGTGCCGACGGGTTACTGACGGCGATGGAAGGAAATCCAGTTTGTCCCATGAGAAAGCGGAAAGGATACGAGATTGTAAAATCGGCTGGGTCGTAAAACTTTAACTGTCAAGGATCAACATCAAACCGAAGAAAACCCATCTTCCAGAAGAAGATTTATTGCTTCACAAATGGTGATAGGGAATCTGCTAAAGTTAGTTACTAAATCTTTATAGAAATAAAATCTAAAAATATTAACTCTTCTCATTGGAGTTAAAAAAGTATAATGAATAAAAATATCAATCATACCTTTTGGATCTCTTGTGGTATTTTTTGAAAGGAAAATGTGAGACAAAAATTTCGGAAAGAGAAATGTAAATATTTAGAGTCTGTGGTAACTACGTGTGGACGTCCGAAGGGTAGACCGAAACGTAGGTGGGAGGATTGCGCTAAGAAGTTTATAGATCTGGGTCTGAACGGACATCTCTAGATAGATGAATGTAAAAAAAGCAATTGGTTTTTTCGGAATCGAGCCTTCGTGTTCAGAACATATATATATAACTATATATATACATAAACACTAAATATAAACTGTTCTGTAAATTACTGATTTGGCACATACATTTACGATATATTTTATTTTATTTTTCGTGATAAACATGTCGCTCAGTCTGCAATGTAGAATAAAATCTAAATGTTATAGTTATTGGTTATATTCATTTGAGGAGAGGATTACATTTTCATAAAACGAAAGATTTTTACGAGCTTCCCTCTAGCTGAAAAGGAGCAGGCTAAGCGATCTCACACCAAAAATTTAAAAAATAAAATCCCACTAAAATTTCTTAAAAGAGAGTAACAATCACATTTAGATTTTATCTTATATCTCTGACTTAGCGACAGGTTCAACACGAAATATAAAATAAAATATATCGCAAACATTGTGTAAAATTAAAAAATAAGTTTCAGAAGGTAAATTATAACTTTCCAACGGAAATTACATTTAAGTAAGAGAAAATTTTGCAGGACTGCCTTTTGAGTTAAAGGAAATTAAGATTTTTTTTCCTTTTCGTACACAAAGCTGAAATGTAACAAATTACATTAACTTTCAACACAATTTTACCTGCCTGGAAGGAGTTTAGAAATGAAATATGATTTTATAAAGGTGTCACGGCTTTTTTCGGTTTAAGAAATACATTAGTCAAAATAAAGATAATCGAAGTTTAAACTGGAATATATTATAAAAAACATTAATGCTATAAATCTTTCTGTCAGAAAGGTTTGAATACTGTTAAGGTCCGTCTGACTAAAGAACTAAGACAATATATTGATTTTAAGAACGATTCGATTTTTTTTTTTATGTTTTATTAAATATGTTTCCAATTATCCTTCTTTTTCGGGTACTGGCCTAATTATAACTGAAAATCCTCGGTAATATTTTATTTCTGAAATCGTTGAGATAAAGAAACATGTAGCTAGTGGCGTAGCGTGGGAAGAGAAATTTGTCCACTCACTTATTCGGGTATTTCAGTTTAAAATACTAAAATATACAGCATTTGTAAAGATCTTTTTGGCAAGAATAATCATATTTATCGCATACTGTAAAGGTTACAAATAAAAATGTCATGAAATTAAATGTATCAAAGTTATTTTTGATTCATTAAAAAAGATTATTTATTGTGAAATTTTTTCGTACTAAAATTGCCGTTCTAGGCATGCTGTCAACGATACCCCCTCCCTCCCATTACGTTACACCTCTGCTTAAAGAATCAGAGTTACACAGGAGGATAAGTTACTATGTTATACTCAAAAAAGAATTACACAGAGTTTATGTCCTTAAATATGAAACCAAGTGGCGTATCAGAAAATTTTGTTAAATGATATTATGGCGTTTGAATATTTTATAAAAACACAAAACTGATTTATGTGACCTCACTAATTAAATACACTTAAATTAAAAAGCAATCAATTGATCAACTTATTTGCGTATCAAATAATAATTGATCTACTAGAAACTTGCAGATGCGACGACTAAGCGACTGATGGTATATATAATTACGGAGTAATCACTATGATGAAGTTCTGTAACGTAGCCCGAAACGTCAACATACTGAATATTATCATCCTATTGATTATTCTAATTTCGACTACTTTCTCATTGTTTTAAAAATTGAATATCAGAAGCACATAGAACCTAATTAAGAACGTGGCTATCGTCAAATTTTCATCGGGAAGGTTTTATCATCTTTGCAATGCTGGAACTTAATCGTTTAAACATATAAAATTGCCTGAAATGTGTTAAAAATGTATTCAGATAAGTAACTTCTAGGCATATGTACTAATTATACAACTGTTCATATAATTGGACAACTTGTTGCTCAAACTGTAATTTACATTAATTCCGTATTTCATATAGTATTATGTTCTATAATGTTATAATAACCTTTTATATTTTATTAATTCATTTTTTTTTTCAAAATTCATTCTTCATCAGTTAAAATCAATATTATACAAACCATTTTATTATCCCAACTAATATGTAAAATAGAATATTATACGGCTATCCTTTGTAAAGTAATTATTACATGATGTTGCGGCCAACACATCGTTTTAAAATGAAAGTCGATTGTGTAAGATAAATTTTTATCGTTTTAAAAGCAGATATTATCGTATGTTTTTTATGCTGTAA
>NW_027109456.1:532491-534680 GCF_000696795.3 Halyomorpha halys
CGGCCAACACATCGTTTTAAAATGAAAGTCGATTGTGTAAGATAAATTTTTATCGTTTTAAAAGCAGATATTATCGTATGTTTTTTATGCTGTAAAAAATAAACATTACATTTTTTGAGTCTCTTTGTGTGCACACACATCGGCTGTTATGCTTATTCAATCTACCCAGTCTTAGAAGCCAGCAGTCGGTCATCTTCGCCAGCTTAGTCATTTTCTACACGGCGGGTGGAGTACGTCGGCTCATCAATATAAGTTATGAAACTGGTTCCAAAGTTCAACTAAAATAAGTGCGCAAAACTCTATACACATTGTATGAGATTTATTGTAATGATAGAAACTACCTCAAGTGATATTATAACGTAGTAGAAAAATATGCCACGTTAATGGATCAATTTTAACTATTAAAAAAAACAAGACGAGGGTCTAATATACAATCGATAATGACAATGAGTTGATTTTGCAATGTCGTGTATATAATTCGGAAATGAAAGAAATATAATATTTGGCACCCACTCAGCTGTGAGATTTAAGGATGAAATTACAAGGGAACTATAGGCCAGTTTTTGGTTCAGCTAGTAATTATAATCTCTGACCATTTTTACAACTACATTGGTTCGTCAAGAAGTTAAAATTACTAATAGAACTTTGCATTTCATTTCCTAGTTTCAAATTAAAATAATAGGGATTACTTTTTAGCCATGCTGATAACAGAGCTACTCATAACACTGCTTTGATTGAATAGCGAGTGGCATATCTGACGTTATGCTAATTTTATAGAAGAAGCGTATAAACATTTTAAATGTTTATATATATACGTATTATTACGCATACGTAATACGAATGCATACGTATTACAGTTATTCAAATATTGACGTCAAACATTATCCATTTTTTTTTATTTTTTGTACATTACTTATTTGTGTCTCTTAGAACTAAATTTATTGAATAAATTTGATCGTATATTTCCAAAAGCGCTTTTCAAGATGTGTCGTTTTTTAAAAGGAAAAACAATTTCGAATTAACCAAGATATATTTTAATTTTAAATTATACAAACTGAAATCATATGAATATTTAGTGATTTTTTTGTTCTCCTTTCTAACTTTTTTTTAAAGTTATATTTTCTACTGGAAGAGTTTCGTATACAATATCTAGTGAATGAAAAGGTACTCTTCCTTGTTTTAATTATTTTATTTTATATCAATAAAAAACAATAATAACGTTCCGGGGTTTGTCATTTCATCATCAGGTATCTACACCCAATTCTCAAATTCAGAGCAAGCATACTATGCATAGTGTAGTTGAGTTGATATTTCAGACATTATTACAATTACTCTTATATTGCTCAACTCTAGACTATGAATGATAAAATTGATAATAGGGACAACTGTAACAAAATTGTAAATTGTAAAACAAAATGTAATTTAAAAAATTAATTGCTAGAACTCTGAAGGTGGGTATATTGGAGAGAGTTCTCAAAAATTAAAAACTAAAGTTCAGCTACATAAGGGTAATTGTAAAAATCAACACATCAGCACTGGCACACCACAGCATAAAGTATAAACGTGATTTTAATTTTTAAAATCCTAAAATTTCAGACATAAGGAATCACAAAATAAATAGAAAAATAACAGAAGCTATTATCACAAAAACATAAGTAACGCTATTAATTTTACAGACAGATACCAAATATTTATGTACGCACTACATAGATATAGTAAATTAATTAGTAATTTAATTAATGTGTAGTAATAAATTTTAAAAAATATTGTTCATAAATTATTCATCTTTTATGGAACAGATGTAGGAGAGTATTGACTTTTATAATCTATTTGTTATCAATGATAAATATAACCTGGTTTCAGAAAGGTATTTTATATCTCCTTTTTTATAATATGTTGGTTTTTGATTATTAAAAACATTTATATTAGTGAGAGTGTTAGTGACATAAGACTAATAAGGAGAAAACAAAATGTAATTTTTAAAGACGTTTTAATCAGATATTTGTTTTAAAAATTTTAAATAGAAATTGTGATGTATTGATTAAGTGTTGTATGCATAGGATGAATATTAGAATTTGTTGTAGATACCTGAAGATCGGGTGACAGCCCCGAAATATTGTTATTCTTTTTTAATGATATAAAATAAAATAATTAAAACAAGGCAGAGTACTTTTTCATTCACAAGATCT
>NW_027109456.1:536220-541349 GCF_000696795.3 Halyomorpha halys
TTATTAGAGTGCTACCAACGGGTAGTTTCTCTACATGCCTGCATCAAGTAATTATGATCTTACATCAAATTTACCGGATGTATTATTATGTAGTTTCTCAATAAATATTATGTAGAGAATTCCAATAAAAAAAACTTTATTTGTTGCCTTTACTTTGTTTGCTATGAATCTTAGCACAGGGTTACCAATCTCAAATATTCCACTACCTGATTCGTCTTCGTACCATACATTACGTCTGTTGATTTCAACCCACAAATCATTAATTAAAAAACAAGTTAATAGTTCGAAATGACCAATAAAAAATTCATTTACTTCATCGAACCTGTTAAACAATCACAAACATACACAGTTGTACAAATATTTATAAAGCACTCTGTGTCATTCGATTCAAAATAGATAGACAACCTCCTCTTTGTCAATGCCGCAAACCCGCCGCTTTACCACATCAAAGCTGAATTCGGTTCAATGGGACGTTTACTGTGTGCCATTCGAGCCGTGCATAATAACGACATAGAAAGTCTGTCCAATTAACTGCAGACACAAATCGAAATTCCTCTAATGATAATAAAGCGTTTATTTAATAAAATAAATTATATTATACTTTTACAAGGCACAAAGGATAGGCTTTGGTCCGTCAGCGGAGTTGATTGTTCATCATAAAACACAAACATATTACAACACATTCTGTTAAATTTTAATGGTTTAAAAACCAATTTTCGTCTCATTAGTTTTTGAAAGTGAAACGTGATTCAATCAACCCTTTTATACAAACAATCTCCTTTTTTTTCATTTATATTTATCACTTATAACAGAACCTACCTAACAGGTTAGGACTATGTTATCACCTTATCATATAAAAAATAAATTTTTTATCATTAATTTACATTTAATATAATTTAATTACATTCAATTTTAATTATTTTGCTTATAACTTAACATATTTGAAAAATCATAATTAATATATTCTTATTATACGCGTATTATTTATCATATATAAACCCACCTCTCTATTTTATTTTTTATATATTTACTCACTTATACATGCTTTTATATGTGTATATATATTATATATACATCTGTACAATTTAAGGATTTGAACATTTATCTATTTACCAACTTTTTTTTATAATAATTACATATTTATTTTGCTCAAAATTTCAGAATAATGGTGGTTTAGTCCATTAGAATCTGATTTGCAATTTAAGGTATAATTTATATTTTCTGAGATGTAAATCGGGGCAAGCAATGCTGTTTTTTTTTTTTGGGACCTTTTCCATATTTTGTATATCATTCCCATGTTGATACATTCTGTCTTTTATATATTGTTTAAATTCACCAATGGCTGGACAATTAATGCATGGAATTTTATATACTAATCCAGATTGATATTTACTATCTAGGGTCCTTTGTTCTACTATAATATTTTTTTAATTTATTGTTTGGTTGGAAACATAATGAAATATTTTCCATATCATAATCCTTAAAAGACCTTTTTATTCCTTCTGACAAACCTTTTATATAATTACAACAATAGTATTTTTTATTTCCTTTTATCGCATTTTGATTTTTATTTTAGTCAATTTCTTTTATTTTGGATTTTTTCATATTTAATTCCCATATTTTCTTTATTAACCTTTTAGGATAAAAGTTTTCCTGAAACATATTAAATTACTTTTCCTTTATTTTCACCAATCTAAATTCACCCGTTATTTTTATTGTCTTATTAAAAAAGTTATTAATAACATTGTATTTCATGTGAATAGGATGACAGGATAAATAATTTAAAATTATATTACTGAATTTTTCCTTTTTTGTTCATTCTGTTAATAATGTATCTCCTTGCCTCATTACCAACATGTCCAGGAATCTTAACTTGCCCTCTTTTTCTATTACCATTGTAAATTTTAATCTTTCATGGTAATCATTTAAATATTTAAGCATCTTATCTTTATCTGTCTCTTTAATAATGGAGAAAATGTCATCAACATTTTTAAACAAAATTTTTAATTTTATAACTGATTTTTCAATTGCTTTTTTTTTTTATTAAGTCAATCATTACTAAACCAAACAAATAAACACTTAAATGTCCACCCATCGGAAGGCCAACATTTTGGCGGAAGATCTCACCATCATATTTAAGTATTCCATTTTCACAATACAATTTAATTCCTTCCAAAAATAATTTTTGTTCTTTATTCTAGTATCGTATATCAATCTGGATTAGTATATAAAATTCCATGCATTAACTGTTCAGCCATATATATTGGTGAAACTAAAAAAAATATAAAAGACAGGATGTATCAACATGGGAATGATATAAAAAATATGGAAAAGGACCAAAAAATAAAACCAAAAAAAAAAACAGCATTGGTTCAACATGTTGTTCAAAATAAGCATAGTTTTGATTTTAAAAATGTCAAGGTCATTCATAAAGAAAATACTATTTTTAGAAGAAAAATATTAGAATCGATTTACATTTTTTTTTCCGTAGCCCCCTGACGAAAAAATGGAGTGTATATGTATGATAAAAAATACACATATAATAATAATATATTAATTATGGATTTTTAAAAATGTTAGGTTATAAGCAAAATAATTAATGTTAATTAAATTATATTAAATGTAAATTAATGATAAAAAAAGTTATTTTTTATATGATAAGGTGATAACAGAGTCCTAACCTGTTGAAGGTAGGTTCTGTTATAAGTGATAAATGTAAGTGAAAAAAGGAGATTGTTTGTATAAAAGGGTTTTTAAATTTAAGATATAAAAAGTTATGTAAGTAAGTAATCAATTTAAAAACAAAAATGTTTAGAAGTTGTAATGATATCATTTTAATATTTAATTTATTTTAAAGATGTGACATGGGCAATTAGCCTGCAAATGAGATTAAAAACGACATCAATATTTAAGGTATGGCCAAAGAAATCGGTATGTAGTTTTATAGGTTTTCTCCTTGAAAATGGCCAGAGGGCCGAAAGGCTGGAGAGTTTTATTAGAATAAAAGTTGAGAGTAAAATGGATCAAAATTGTGTATGTTAATAATAAAAGATAATTTGTGGACTTAGCCCAAAAAATGGCACTAAGTAACATACAGACAGATTTTACCGATCTAATTTCAGCTTTATGAACACAAATTGTTTCAAAAGGATTACGAGATCTTATCTAAGGTATAAAACTTGAAAATCGGTTGAGCTGTTGACATAAAAATCGTTGCAAACCTACAAATGTGCAGGTGTTGTGGCAATCATAAACACATTACCTTTTGGCTTCGCATTAATAGTGTAATAAAATAGAAAAATACTCAAATAATTAATGATAAAAATTTATCATAATATATTTTTAAAAAAATGAATTAGTAAATAAACTCCTACTCTACTGTGTAAATTAGCAATATAATTTTGGGCATGAGTCCGTGGAACCAAAATAGTAGACACATTTTCGAGGATTCTTGCCAATGCTCCCACTAGGGTGCTACTAAGCAGAAACAAAATATTTTTTTTATAATTTCACAATTTTATAATGTTATAGCATACCTCCATTGCTCAGTTTGTATTCAATGGAAATACCAAAAAAATTGGTTTGTTTTTGTTTAGTGGCATAAAACAACATCGGTCATTAACGCCATTTATACCTTATTTAATTTTTCTTATATTTGTTTAATTTAATTAAATTTTATTTATTTTTTTTTGTCTGTCCGATGTTAAATTTGTGTCATTAAAACTTTTGATTTTAAAAACTGAAACACCAATTTCACTATTTTATTATCATCTTTGAGGATTTTGAAATATCCAGATTTAATCCTAAGATATTAAGATGTGATGTGAAATATGGGCATTCTTGGACTATATGGCTAATTGTCAAATTGCTGTTGCAATACTGGCAGTTTGGAGGCGTTTCTTTTGAAATAAGATAGGAGTGGGTGAGCCTCGTGTGACCTATTCTTAGCCTGGTCAGTACGACCTCCTCTCTAGGGCACTTGGGGCTGAAAGTAACCAAGGACTTGACCTCCTTTATTAATAATTTTTAGTTTACTCCTTGGGTTTTCATTCCACAAAGATTGCCATTCATAGGTTGGTTACATTTAGATACCCCTCATCTGTATGTCAGAAATGACCAGGAAGTGGAATTTATAAAAAATAAAATGATCCCAGAACTGCAATAAAAAAGTTATGATTATTTACAGAGTAGTATTGAAAAATATATGCAGATCAGTTTAATGTCATAGAAAAATATAAATGATGATATAAGTAATCCATAAATATATCATATATATAAAATAAATATACTGTGAAGCAGATTAATATCTCAATTCAGATCGAAGTCCATTCGTAGATACAGTTATAAAGGGAGTAGTTGAAGCGAAAAAATCTGTCAGGCTCAATTTATTTTCAGAAGGCCATTCGGTGCTGTTGTTGAAAAATAGCCCAACGCCACTCTGATATATTGCTTCAGGTCTGAAATCTCAGAGAAAATTGTGTTCTTCGCCGACCCTCAA
Organism: Halyomorpha halys; assembly: GCF_000696795.3. NCBI lineage: Eukaryota > Metazoa > Arthropoda > Insecta > Hemiptera > Pentatomidae > Halyomorpha > Halyomorpha halys. The sequence continues at coordinate 540,719 of NW_027109456.1, forward strand.
CTGTTTCCTCTACTTTTCCAGTTCGAAACACCAGGAAATATTTAATCTGATGCCAATCTTTTCACTTTCTTTACACTTGTTTACCTTTGCAAAACATACGTTTGAGTTATTATTACGATAGAATAAAGTCTGTAGAACAGCTCTGAAAGAGAAAAAATACTTGATATTAGTTTTAGTACTTAGGTCCTAGTAGTACAAGAGCCCAAGACGGGAAAAAAGGCAGTTATCTCACCTTAATTTTTGATTACTTTAATGAAAACTATGTATAATTACTAGTCTGCCAAGTATAGGTAGGGGTAATGAAAACTGGCGGCCGTTTCAAAACGATAAAAAAAAAAAAATACTTTTTCATTCGGAGCTCTATATCATAAAAAGTAGCAACAAAACAAGAAAGCCGAAGAGAACATCATTTAAAGAAGAGTAAATTTGCTAAAATTGAGCCCTAATAGAGTTATTTACCTTTAATAGTTCTCGAGATACAGCTTTTTAAAAAGGAATATTTCATAAAAATGTATGGAACGTACTGAAAGGTCAGTAGTTAGTGAATTTATTTTGAAAAATCTATATCTCAAAAACCATTCGACGCACAGATGTCTATTAGCACCCAAATTAAAGCTAGTTTAATGAGCTA
>NW_027109456.1:541628-542126 GCF_000696795.3 Halyomorpha halys
TACGTCAAATAGTTTCTGAAATAAAGTTTTTCATAATTCATACTTATTGACCGAACAACTATAAATCAATTTATTTTAGCCAATATCGTGAAAATAGTACATTAAACTAGCTTTAATTTGAGTGCTAATAAACATCTGTAGGTTGAATGGTTATTGAGATATATATTTCTCAAAATAGATTCATTAACTACTGATATTTCAGTACACTTTTATGAAATTTTGCTTTTTAAAAGGCTATATCTCGAGAACTATTGGACGTTAATAGCCCTATTATGGCTCATATTTCAACAAATTTACTCTTCTTTAAATAATGTTCTTTTAGATTTTCTAGTGTTGTTGGTAGTTTTTAAGATCTATATCTTAATTCGAAAATTAAAAAAATAAAATAAATTAATACATCGAAAACTTAGTTAATTCAATTTAGTAAAACATATTTTGTAGCTAATTGATCAAAGAAATAGCTTTAAAGAACCAAAATTAGATTTAACCACACAAACC
>NW_027109456.1:542471-545760 GCF_000696795.3 Halyomorpha halys
GACATCTGTACGTCAAATAGTTTCTGAAATAAAGTTTTTCATAATTCATACTTATTGACCGAACAACTATAAATCAATTTATTTTAGCCAATATCGTGAAAATTAATATTTCTACTAAGGTAAAGGTCATAAACTACTTTATAGTACATTAAACTAGCTTTAATTTGAGTGCTAATAAAGATCTGTAAGTCGAAGGGTGATTGAGATATATATTTCTCAAAATAGATTCATTAACTACTGATATTTCAGTACACTTTTATGAAATTTTGCTTTTTAAAAAGCTATATCTTGAGAACTATTAGACGTTAATAGCCCAATTATGGCTCATATTTAAGCAAATTTACTCTTCTTGAAATAATGTTCTTTTAGATATTCTAGTGTTGTTGGTAGTTTTTAAGATCTATATATATATCTTAATTCGAAAATTAAAAAAATAAAATAAATTAAGACATCGAGAACTTAGTTAATTCAATTTAGTAAAACATATTTTGTAGCTAATTGATCAAAGAAATAGCTTTAAAGAACCAAAATTAGATTTAACCACACAAACCAGTTTCTAGCCGTAAAAATGCTCCACTTCCGTAAAAAAATATTTTTCTATTAAGAAATATAAATGGAATAATCGTTCATTATACCAAACTTGTAGAGAGGCCTCTTCACACTCGTGACAACGCAGACGGCGAGTAAGCGCTACAGTGCACCCCTGCGTAAAGTGGATCCCACAACCGATCATAAAATTCCTTTTTCCTTCCTAGGCGAAGAAAGGAAAATTATGTTTATTATATAAACATATTCCTATTTTTTTTGTAATATGTATGGGTTTTGTTTAAGGTAATAAAATAAATAGAAGGGTGAACAAAAAAAATTAAACCAAACTGAACATTCCGTAAAGGTGGACAAATTAACAAGATTTATTCTCAATTCTCCACTTCCACGTTAGTTTGCAAGCTCCTTAAATCTATTTGATGTTTCTCATATTAAACATTGGAAGAATAAAGAATAATGCAGATTATAAAGTTGGAATCTTAATCTAAGAGGAAATAATAATAGTTACTAGATTTTTAAACAAAAGTAAATATTATCTACACTAAAACGATAACAGACTTCTACAGGTTTCTAATGCCATTGAAGCTTTTTTGTTACCATGTCTAGGTATTACAATATTTATCAATTCCAGCGAACTTAAAATCCACTTCAACAATACACCATATTGTTGTTACAGATGAGACTATCTGGCAGATACATACATTGATAGAGATGTCTGTAAATGATACAATGATACAAAATTAATCTTCAATATCTGAGATGAAAAATTAATGAAACACCATATCATACTTTGTTTTATGCTCAATACTATCGTACATAGTACGTATATATATACACACAGACCCCATTTTTTGACTCTCAACAGCGATGGATTTCGATGAATGAGTTATCAAAAGAAAGGAAATTTCATGGAGGAAAGGCGACAACCAATTTCGATTATAAAATTTTTACTGGGAATTTAATAAAAGTTATATAAAAAAAGAGTAATTTCAAAACTCTTGAAACTTACTCTTGACAGAGGTAAGTCAGCTGATCAAGACGCCACAAATTGGGTATTAAAGATTTCGACGAGGACTTCAATATTTAAGTATGTTTCTGTAGAACCTTTATTTGGCCCTATATTTCAAAGCCCAGACATCAACGTTCTTAATATAGTGCACGAATTAGGCACGGATTAAACTTCATTCTATGGTAGTTTTACAAATTTTACATGACTGCCAATGGTTACTTTCTAAAAAATAGAATTTTTTACTTGGCTGGCTAAACAACTATATATTTGGCAGATATCTATTATATGGGTGCACTATTAAAACAATTCAGACTTGCAAAATGACCCATGCGGAAAATTTGTATTAAAGGAATTTTAACGCTTAAAACCAATCTGAATAGGTTTTTTTTTTTTTTTTTCCAACAAATGTTTTAAAAACAGTATCATACATAGTTAAATAATTTTATTATCGAAGCAATATATTTATGGTACTTTCTGATTTTTTTTTTCTAGGATAGTGAATTAACTTCATAAATATGGTGTTTCAGGCCGCCAGTCCATCTTCTATAAACATGGTTACATAGTGTTATTCATCGTTTATTAATTCTTTTTATGTATATAATTTATAATATTTAAAGTTACATATTTTTATTGAAAAGTATCCAAAATTTCTTCATATATAATTTTTTTAATTATTGATAATCATCCATACTTTTTATTATCAGTACTTTTTTCTATTCTTGTATTTTGTTCTTCAATTATATGTTAAATACATCTTTTTAAACTATTTATTTAGCGATCTATTTTTTTTTTTTTTATACAGTTTCTGTTTGAAATTTTATACAATATTTTGTTCTGTAATTAAAACATATATATAATCGTTAACTGGTCATTAAATATTTATATGTATCTTTTCACGTCATAGGTAATTACGTACTGAAATCATTGAAATTTATTTTTTATTTAGTAAGCCGTGTACCCAACCTGTTAACTAGGTACATTAACTTATACATGCTTGGGTAATTAGCTCCTATTTTAGTTAATCTTTTTCATTAGTATCTTAATTAATCTTTTTTGCTCACTATATCTATGTATTTTGTACCTATTTACCACATGAATATTTTACAATTTAACATTTGTTTTATATATAATCGGTATCATTTATCACATTTAAAAACTAAAAGTAAAATTTAAAAAATGATCGTTTAAATAATTAAAAAGAATTTCTATTCACCCTTTATAACATTCGAGGTTCTCACTTCCCTAGTTAATGGTTTTACCAATAAGTACTTAACTACTCAAATTTTTACCAAATAAAACAAATTGTTCATTTATTTATGTGATGAAGTTTTTTTTTCAAGATGATACTGGGAACTGTTGAAATGTTTAGTAATTTTCTTAAGTATGAGAGACTAAAAGTTGTTCTTGGTATCTTCCATAAATATTCTATAATATATAAATAAAATCTACAAAAAACGATTTTGAGAACTCAAGAGAGCTAACATAGATCCAGGTAAAAAAAAAGGACAAGGGGCATTTGAAGGGAGAACACTATGGTAAAAATATTCGATGCGGGAGAAGAGTTCCCGTATAGGGTATTTATTTACACATGATTGGATCTGAGAAGAGTGGAATGGGGGAAGGGGGTATAAACGCAAACATCTATATACACACAATATCCCATCTCTAGTTCACTCAAAATCTATAAGGTATCCTGAATTGATAATTTTTTCCGAAAATTCTTTTTTAATGTTT
>NW_027109456.1:545810-547706 GCF_000696795.3 Halyomorpha halys
TTTTGTTCTGTAATTAAAACATATATATAATCGTTAACTGGTCATTAAATATTTATATGTATCTTTTCACGTCATAGGTAATTACGTACTGAAATCATTGAAATTTATTTTTTATTTAGTAAGCCGTGTACCCAACCTGTTAACTAGGTACATTAACTTATACATGCTTGGGTAATTAGCTCCTATTTTAGTTAATCTTTTTCATTAGTATCTTAATTAATCTTTTTTGCTCACTATATCTATGTATTTTGTACCTATTTACCACATGAATATTTTACAATTTAACATTTGTTTTATATATAATCGGTATCATTTATCACATTTAAAAACTAAAAGTAAAATTTAAAAAATGATCGTTTAAATAATTAAAAAGAATTTCTATTCACCCTTTATAACATTCGAGGTTCTCACTTCCCTAGTTAATGGTTTTACCAATAAGTACTTAACTACTCAAATTTTTACCAAATAAAACAAATTGTTCATTTATTTATGTGATGAAGTTTTTTTTTCAAGATGATACTGGGAACTGTTGAAATGTTTAGTAATTTTCTTAAGTATGAGAGACTAAAAGTTGTTCTTGGTATCTTCCATAAATATTCTATAATATATAAATAAAATCTACAAAAAACGATTTTGAGAACTCAAGAGAGCTAACATAGATCCAGGTAAAAAAAAAGGACAAGGGGCATTTGAAGGGAGAACACTATGGTAAAAATATTCGATGCGGGAGAAGAGTTCCCGTATAGGGTATTTATTTACACATGATTGGATCTGAGAAGAGTGGAATGGGGGAAGGGGGTATAAACGCAAACATCTATATACACACAATATCCCATCTCTAGTTCACTCAAAATCTATAAGGTATCCTGAATTGATAATTTTTTCCGAAAATTCTTTTTTAATGTTTTTTTTTTTAATTTTTGCTATGGGTATCATATATTCTCTTAGTAGACAAAATGTTAATATCGAATGTGGAAAAATGAAATAGAAACTCCTGGATAAAGATTCTCTAAACGGACAATTAAAAATAATTTCCTCCTTATAATTAGTTGCAGATTGAGTGGAGAGTATATTATGTATATGTATATGTATGCATAATACATATTTCATTACATTAATAAAATAAAACAGAATCCGAATCATGTGGAGTTCGTCGATTAGTATAATTTATTCAAGTGATTTTCTGATATCTTATTTAAGGTCAATTAACAATTATATTATATTTGGCGAACAATGCAGTTCTAAAGAAAAACTTCTAATTTTTAAAAATTATCCTAACAAAAATACAGCAATATCAATCCAAAAGGACACCCAACAGTAATTAACTTACTAGATAATAGTAGTAAAGCCAGGGTAATTAAAACAAAGAAAATATAACTTGTTCATTAATAACATAACATAATTTATATGAATGGAAATAACTGACGTTATTTTCAATAAGTTCATTGATTAGTAAATTTTACTTTTGAAATTTCCAGATATTCTAAATACGTCAAATATTCACGGTGGAAATTCCTCTAATTCATTAAAATCAAGGGATAAATGAAATAAACCCATCATAGAAAATGTATGAATCAATTAACAGGGAAACAACGTAACAAATAGTGAAATCGTTAATTAATTTTTTCTCCCATTGTATGATTACGTTATCATAAAGATTAGTTTTTTTCGACACATGAAATTATAAGATATATAAAACACAAGTTTATTATATTATGAGTAAAAGTATCATTTAATAACGAATTACAAAAGAATTCATTTACACTTTTGAGTTTCTATATAAATGTTAACTACTGAGGCAGGTAGATACGCTCAACAAATGGTTCGGCATTCAAAGCAACCTTAGATTAATTAAAATGTACATATATATTATTAAAAGTACAATAAAATTAATAA
>NW_027109456.1:547756-548125 GCF_000696795.3 Halyomorpha halys
ATCTATATACACACAATATCCCATCTCTAGTTCACTCAAAATCTATAAGGTATCCTGAATTGATAATTTTTTCCGAAAATTCTTTTTTAATGTTTCTTTTTATTTTTGCTATCGGTATCAAATATTCTCTTAGTAGACACAATGTTAATACCGAATGAGAAAAAATAAAATAGAAACGCCTGGATAAAGATCCTTCAAACGGACAATTGAAAATAATTTCCTCTTTATAATTAGTTGCAGATTGAGTGGAGAGTATATTATGTATATGTATATGTAACTTATGCGTTGTCGGAGGAATAATATTAAAAAAAAGTAGGAAATTGGGCAGAGTAACGGTACTCAATACTACTGGAGTAACACTGTTTTATT
>NW_027109456.1:548398-552332 GCF_000696795.3 Halyomorpha halys
AACTTTCTTCTTTAATTTGGAGCAAATCCATAATAATTTGGATATACGTCTGGGTGGAATAAAAATATGTCGAATTAAAACACATCTGGCTATAACCGAAATACGTACTGAAAAAACATTTTTGGTATAGTTCAATAAATAAACCATAAATTACAAAAAATAAATTTATATTTATTAATGTTCAACTGTTGAACGTTATAAAACTATGGATAGCAATATACGAATCTCCTAACAAAGAAAATGGCTTATTATTGGCATTAAAAAATTAATAAATTTATATTCATTAATGTTCAACTGTTGAACGTTATTATAATACTATGGATAGCAATATGCAAATCTCCTAACAAAGAAAATGGCTTATTATTATTTCTATTTTTTAAATGGGTAATATTACAGGCAAGTGTTCAGATTTTGCTGATTGAGAAAAAAAAAACTAAGACAAGTCCAAGGCATTTAAAAATATTGCAGTAAAGAAAAGTAAAATGAATAAATAACACTATTATCTATGGAATTGATAAATAAAAATTTAAAGTTTAGTTAGGTAACAAATGATATAAAGAATCAAAATTTTGGAGTCTTATACCGCCTAACTATGGTGGGGGTCAAAGTTTTTCATTTTGTGGAACCGCCATTCAATGAAAAAAGTCAACGCCGCAGGCTGGGTTCGAACCGGCACCGCCAATAGCCTTTATGACTTAACCACTGAGCTAAGGGCGGCCCAATCAATAATTTAATTAATGTAGAAAAATTATCGAAGATCAGAGAAGAAGAATAAATTATCAATATCAAAGCAGACACAATTACAATTGAAACTGATTCAATTTTAAAATACTTCGTCACTATTAATAATCAGAAGATTTAATTTAAAAAAAAATAAAATAATTAAGTTAATCATGGCTAATTAATTATTTATGAATGACGGCATATTAGTTATCCTTGTACTTAAATTTACGATTTCATAAAACATATTTTTTCCTGAAAAAGATACGTCTTTTCATTCTAAATGGGCACAGAAGAACCATCATACTCATAGTGAAGTTTGCAGAGGGTGAGAGAACAGACAGAAACACCTCAAAGAAAATATTATTCATACTGAAAGAAAATTTTCTCAGGGATGGAAAACTTTTCCAGGAAACAACTTTTGCAAAGTAATACCTGTCGTTCCTTTTTAACGTTGAAGCGTATAACAATCATAATTTTTCAACATAAAAGTAGAAAACTTTTATAAGCACTAATGAGACACAAGTTACTAAGAGTTGATAAATATTGACAGTCGGATTTATAAACCGATCAACACCTCTGAAAACATATATAATTAAAAAAAAAATTTTTTTTTAAAGATTCACGATCAAAATTTACCGTTCACCCTTCAATTATATTACACACATTTCCACGGCATATGTTCAATAAAAGTTTTTTTTTTAATTACTGTTTTAATTTAAGGAACAGGTATATTACGTGTATCACACAATTTTCACAGATTTTAGGTTTGAAAATAATGCTTGCTTGTTTCAAAATAGGATGAATATCTTCTGATGATTTTGTTGTATAGTTTTCATTATTATTATTCATTTACTTATTTTTTTTAGTTAATATGTACATAAGCTATGAATGTGAACGATCCCTAATACCTATTGCCCTTAGTGTGGCAGAATGTTCTATGTCCTAGCTGATATCAAAGAGCACATGATTATGCAATAAGTAATGATTTTGATCAAACTCTTTACAGACGATTTGTTTTGTGTAAAAAAAAAGTGTAAAACCTTATTTAAGTTTTATTTAACCTTTGTTTCCAAGCTAGGTTGATCACATTCCTAAACTCATGCACAGACGATTTTGCTAGACTTCATTTGGATTTTTCGATAGCGTTCAGAGACAGAGACTAGGGACAAATTGCAAGGTCTCTGAGTGAATTCTTTACGAGATTATCCTACATAGAAGGCAGTGGATAAAAATGTGCATAATTGATCATTACATTCTAGTACTATAACTTTGGAAATCTATATTGAATTTTATTTCTCTGTCTTCTCTAGATCTCTTCTTCTTCATATGCCGACTCTCTTATCTTAAAGCCCTGCGGCTAGCACCCAGTCAAGACTTACATTCCACTTCGTGCCTACATCCTAGCCTGTAGAACGAAGTTACCTTCTCAGCTGGCGAGCACCCAGCAAACTTACATTCCTCCTTCGTGATTGCAGACGAGTACCATCCTTCGAGAACGTAGGGCTAGGCTCTATATGACTTGTAAATTGGAGTCAGATCAACACAACCACTTCGACTGTAGCAACATAGCTACCAGTGTATTTCCGTAGTAAACTGGAATTAGAAACTTTTCAAAATCACAATAGCTTCACTTATTATACAGGATGTTAAGGAAGACTACTGGCTCAAAATTCCTCGCGGAGTAAAGGGCACTTTAAGCCAAGCTTCTTAGCCACGGGATAAATATCGAGACTCCCTATGCCCTAATTGTGGTGTTCCGGAGACTGCTGAGTACCTCATCATGGAATGCCTTTGATGCACTACGGGCCAGATTGCTGAGGGGAACCGGACTCAACGCCCTTACAGAGGATGATTTTCCTCAGCTAGTAACCACAGAAAACTACCCGTAATACAAAGAATATGTATAAGATTGGGGAAACATTGTTTAGCCGGCCCACTTCAATCTTAGTCAAAGATGAACAGCCTCTTGAAGACTAGCGGGCGGAAGATGCGTAGACAAAACAACCAATAGTCTGTAAATTTTGTTATAAAAATTGCAAATTGATACATTAGGAGTAGCTGGATGCTTATGTAACATCGAACTACTGCTGCACGTCTGTATAGCTCAAAAGCCAGGGGAAGATGGAAATAAATAAATAATCACTCTGACTTTGACTTCCGTCAAAACAGCCCTGACGAAGCCCTGCAACGTGGGGCGAAACGTTGGCTCAATAGAAGTAGTATACCCATTTACTATTTGAGTTTTTTTTTTTACCGCACCTGGGCCATTTTCCATTCATAATTAAATAATGTAGGTAAGAGAAATTAAGAACCCTAGGAGGATCTCTAACAATATTATATTACGAATTTTAGATTAATATAATATAATAGATTATTATTATTTATAGTAGGACAGCCTAGCTTACACACTAATAATTATTAAGGTAACGTCGATGACGATTCCTGGATGTTGAAGATTTGGGATTCAGACACACAAGATTATCATTCATAAAGATTTTACGAACACTTAATTTTCTATATCTCAATAATAAATATAAGACAAAATTGCCACATTAAGTACTAATAAAAATAAAGACGGTTTCTTTTTTTATGGTTTAACTACTCCGGGTAATTCAGAATAAAACAGGCCATTTTCAAACAAATTGAAGGCTCTAAAACAGCTAATTTGATGTAGCTTCATTTGTATTCAGAAAATCACTAGTATTTTTATTTATTTTTTTTACGTTAATTGATACAGTAAAAATAAATAATTTTACTCCAATATATATATAAAATCCACCTGGAATAAATTAGGACAAAATATTTTTCATTTATATATTGTTTGGTATAGAGTAAAGTTACATTTACGACCTTAAAACCATTTCTCTTATTTTTAGTCTGTTAAAAAAATAGTAATTAATTATATAATTAATTCTATAAATTATAGAAGATGGCTTACATATTACAAAAAAAAATTAGACGAGTGAGGAGGAAAGCCAATTTCATGGATATAAATTTATAAATATAACTTAAAAAAAAAAAACACGACATTTTTTATTTTTTTTGGAAAAATTACCAAATCACTTAAATACTAAATCATATATTTGTCGACTAAAATTAAAAAGAACATAAAATTTTCTTTAAAATGTCCTTGTAAGACTTTCAATTACTCGTAATATAGCACTATCTACAGCACTTGCGATTATTTTTGCAAGTATATATTTAATTTATA
>NW_027109456.1:552422-556892 GCF_000696795.3 Halyomorpha halys
AATGAAATAATGATATGATACAGGATGTAGAGAAACTACCCAGTAGTAGAACTCAAAAAACAGTTTACAATATAAGGTCACGAGGCCATCTTCTTTTCAGACGCCTCGGAGGATTGCCAGGAATGAAAGAGGAAGCAAGGTTAGAAACGTGTGGGTTTGGGTGGTCAGGGAGTTTATTATGGAAGGAATAATATCGGGTTCGGGCTAGATCGGTTACATAAGGAACATAAAAAAAAATCTGATATTGTAAACTGTTTTTTATAGTTCTACTACTGATTAGTTTCTCTATATCCTGTATCATATCATTATGATCAAATTTACTTGTTGTATTTTTTATACAGTTGTAAATATCAAAAAATAAATTAAAAAAAATATTTAAAAAATAGTAACCATCAGTAAATATTTAATTTCAATAAAATGCAACAATTCCACCCGATAAATTAAATTCATTCAAAATCGTTTGCCCTCATTGATCTTAGGTAAAATTAATAAACTAAAGATTTTTTTATTTTCATTGTGTCAATATTTATTTTTTTACTATTTCGGACTCTTTGATCATTAAGGTTTGTTAAATATAACAAGTAAAATCTGAATTTCCATGTCTTCTAGATACGTATCTTACATGTGTGGAATATTTCATTATTTAAGGGAAAGAAACATATTTGATTATATTTAGGAATAAAATTTATATAAATCCCTTTTATGATCCATTTATTTTTTTTTAACTTTGTTTGTTATTATGTCTCCTTTCAACTATTTGTTTATTTATCTTCTATTTTTATTTTTAAATTTCCCAATTTTATTGTAATTTCAGTTGATTTTATTTTCAACTATTGGCTGTTTTAAAATTTATAGAAATGTGTTAAAGATCGAACATTGTGCATAGGCAAACATCACCATGACTGTGGATTTCGTTAAATTATTTTTTAATAAAATTACTTTTGATAGTAATTAAAAAAAGTAGCTACAAACAATTAGCCTTTTTAAAGCCATTTGTTTGAAACGGCTACTTTTCACTAAATTACTTGCAAAAACGGAAATATAACAACGGCATCCTTCATTATTCTTATGCATTTTTACGTCATATTTTTGTATTAATGATTGTAGAGAGTTTGAAAAGTATGCGGGCTCTTCCTTTTTTTTTTTTTTTTTCATATTTAGGCTGGGCTACTTTTACATGAATGGAAATGAAATTAACTTTTGTTGGTGCAAAGCTCAAGCTGAGAGGAAAAAATATTTAGTTTGTTTTCACAACTATAAATTAACTATATGTTTCGTTAATAAAGTTCATTGTGCACAGATGAAATAGCCGCTGATATCAAGTGATTACAACAGTTGTATATAATAACAGTTTTAAGTTAGTGTTGGAAATTTATATTAGCTCAATAGGAAAGCAATTTGTGAAGGAGGGATTGGTATATCCGTTCACGCTTTCCTTCAAAGAGTCAAATCAAATAAAGATCCAATAAACTATTTCAATAGGGTTTTGAGTGAGTTTGAAACAGTGTTCGCTTCAGTTGTTGTTTGTGACTTCACAACCAGGTACTCAGAGAACTATTAGTTTTAGTAGGTATTAGTTTGGAGAAACTGTTATGGTGTAACTGTCAAAGTACAAGTTATTATGTTACTTAGCCTTAATATTTATTAATAATTTAGCTTCATTGAAGCAGTAAGTTGTATTTTAAACGCCGAATAGAGATTAAAACATCAGAGTTCCATAGATAAGTTCGCTTCTAACATAATCGCGTGTAATAATTCCATAACTAATACATAGTCAGATATAATTCGTGTATTCGTAATAGTAGCTATAGCTTTGTAATAGTAGCGTATTCATAATAACTCGTATACCTCGATTTTTCAAATTGAACGCGGTTCCAATTAATAGATAAAATTGAACATGACTTGAATTCGAGATTAAAATAACAAATAATAAATCACAATAATAAATGAAATGAAAAATTGTTTGTTATTCTAGGATTAGGTCCCTAATTTTGGCAATTGATTTTGTAAATTACACTTTGTTTTTTCTTATTATCAATTTTATTTTTCATATTGTTCAGATAATTGCCTAATAAAATGTCATTGTATAAACCCAATGTCATAATATAATGGTCATATTCCATAAATTTCCTATTAATTTTATCTATTAAACCTGGTTTATAGTTCAATTTAAAATATTGATAATTATGAATCCTACCAACTTCCAAATTCTGTATAATATCGTTATCTGATATTTTATTATCTATATTTTTATTTTTATAAAAGTCTGTAATCCTTTCATTCACAAGATCTAATTAAAGGTAATTTTAATTTTACAATAACATACATTGGCCAAAAACAATGTGGCCGCACTTAATTAAAACTTATATTTTAATTATATATACATAATTTCAGAAACATATATAAAAAAAAACTAACTGATTAATCAAAAAAGGTAGTTACAAATTATCTGTTCTATTATTATATTGGATAGATTGGTTAAGGTAAAGGTAGTTAAAAAGAAGGGTATAAACGATGGAAGGGTTGGTACATGACGTATGTTAGGGGGAATGGAGTTCCAGTAAAAGGCCGATCGGGTGAAAAATGATTTATAAAACGCAGGAGTTCGGTGAGGCGGGGGGTAGATGTCAGAAAACGGGACCTGTTAGTACGTTTTACGATAGAAAGAAATCTCATTTTCTGAAATCTCATCGAAGAAATCGGTCGAATTTGGAGTATTTAGGAGATTCTGTAACTCGAACTTTTGGTAAGAGGATTTATTTATTCCTACTGACAGGTTATTACCCATTTCTCATCTGTTAACATTACTCACAATGAATAGCTACGCACATTGGATCACTAGTTTGAATGAATTTTTTTTTAGTGAAACTTAGTCGAGAAATATTAGATACGTGACTGAGCGTTCTTGCTAAAGATCCGTAAGAATCGAGAAAATAATATTACACATATCTTTAGAAAATGTTTATGTTATCGCATACCACCTTTGCTCTACAAGTAATCAATGGTTATTTTATATCAATCGATTTGGATTTTTTTTTTTTTTTTTTTTTTGTGAAGAATAGCTACAAAAGATTATTGATTGTTAAAGTAAGTAAATAATCACAAAAACCAAAAGTCAATTTGTGTAAAGTAGACTGAAAAAGTTTTGTTTAGAAAAAAATTAAGCAAGATTTGTAATCAGGGCCTTTTGAAACACTTAAATACGAATTTTTATATAAATTAAAAAATTAGAAATTTTTGAAAGATTTTTATTTACTAGCAACGTTTTTCAAATCCAAAGGGCTTTGAGGAGGCAAATTACAACGCGCTTAACTGCACGAAATGATACAAATAGGACCTTCCTAAACAAATTAAAACCTGTGCTATAAAATATAACGTTTAAGATTTCTTTTTTATGAAAAAATATATGAACCTGCTTTTCCTTCCATAAAAGACATAAAATCTAAATTTTTTTTATATAGTATGGAAGAGTTGTAGAACAGTAGTAGATGTTGGATTTAGATAACATTGTGAAGAGTTTATTTCCAGAACGTGGGATAATGGAAAAAAATATATTATCCAAAAATCAATAAAAATTGTTTTAAATTTTTTATTAAACTGAAAATTCGTATTTAAGTGTTTCAAAAGACGCTAAAAATGAATCTGATTCTGCGTACTTCATGGAAGTTTTAGTCAATCCGATAGGTCAATATTTTGAAAATTTGATGATTCGCGTAAAAGTCTGAACTAATTTTTTATCTAGTTCACGAAGGAACGGAACTAATAAGAGTCCATACTATCAATAAGTAAATACCAAGTTACTAAGACCAGCGGAACGGTGCATTCACGTCCCATTAATACCATGGCTTGGGCATTGGCTATAGCTAGACTGAACCACCTTAGCTGGACTCATATCAACACTTTATAATGCCACAAGTCAATCAAAGGGAGAAAACACAGTAAAGTATATATAAAACATTGGTGCATTTTATATATATAAGTTAGCTGTATAACAATAAGAACAGCGTACTAATAGGATTAGCTATTTTAAGTTTAATAAACCATGTGTTTAGAGATACCATATGATTGTATTAATAAAGGTTAGTTATTGAGATACACTTGTGTTGTTACTTTGCCCAACCTCTATTTATTTTGATTAATCCTTCCAGTCTAATCGTAAGTGGTGCCGAAACCCGGGACAGGAAATTCCGTATTTCTGTTACGTAGAATATAATATCGGGAACCCCGGAACACAGATTCGGCAAATTTACTCGAATCGGCGGCTAGAGGACGTACAGTATCTACCATGGTGGACCCAGCTGAAGAGTTAAAGAAATTGGGATATCAGTTGGCTCAATCAACTGTTGAGCGACAGAAGCTGGATTCCCAACTATCTAAAGCAACAGAGAACACGCAGATTGAGTTGCTTAAGATCAGGACACAGAGCGCGGCATTCATCCATGAGGTAATTAGCCAATTGGAACCCTTCAC
>NW_027109456.1:556942-558883 GCF_000696795.3 Halyomorpha halys
ATAAAAATAAGAACAGCGTACTAATAGGATTAGCTATCTTTAAGTTTAATAAACCATGTGTTTATAGATACCATATGATTGTATTAATAAAGGTTAGTTATTGAGATACTCTTGTGTTGTTACTCTGCCCAAACCTCTTTTTATTTTGATTAATCCTTCCAGTCTAATCGTAAGTGGTGCCGAAACCCGGGACAGGAAATTCCGAATTTCTGTTACGTAGAATGTAATATCGGGAACCCCGGAACACAGATTCGGCAAATTTACTCGAACCGGCGGCTAGAGGACGTACAGTATCTACCATGATGGACCCAGCTGAAGAGTTAAAGAAATTGGGATATCAGTTGGCTCAATCAACTGTTGAGCGACAGAAGCTGGATTCCCAACTATCAAAAGCAACAGAGAACACGCAGATTGAGTTGCTTAAGATCAGGACACAGAGCGCGGCATTCATCCATGAGGTAATTAGCCAATTGGAACCCTTCACGTGGGCTAGTAGGTGACCTCGAGCACTTTATCAAGGGTGGTGACCAAATCAAAAACTTGATAAACAACAGAAAGATGACGGGCACGCTACCAGAGTGCGATGTGAGATTACTAGAAGCCTCCCTTGTGAGTCGTACCTCTCGGCGAGTTCTGAACGCCATACAAGGAGACTCGACCCTTCCATGGGAAACACTGAAGACACGGCTTAAGTTGTACGGTGGTGGCAGGTGGACGCCGGAAGAAGATATGTTTTACTTATTCAAGGAACGCCGAGCCCATGGGGAATCAGAAGGTGAGTTTGCCGAGAAGCTTCTTCTAATATATAATAGGCTGACGGAGAAGATGATGAAGACAAGCGAATCAACAGAGGGAGCCTAAAAGATGGAATTTTTAAGAGGAGTGTTGAAGGTACAGCTCAACCACTACTTAGACCGCGGTTTCACTGCCCAAAGACTGCGATTTCCTGGAGTGCGTCTACGATCTGATCAATGAAGCTCGCTTCGGAAAACCGGAAGCGGATTGGACGGAGGTTAAGTCGCCGAGGATGCGTCAACGGAACCCTACCAGGCCTAGATGACCGGAGGCGGAAATTAGAGCAACGTTGTTACGCAACGGAGCACATTGCACATTGCGCCACACCAGCGACGAATCTTCGGAAAACGAGACCATCCGGTCTGGGTTCAGTTTTCCGGCTACGGGGAAGCATGAAGTAAACGGAGAGAATCCTTGAGGGGGAAATTTTCCATAGCAGAGGAAGTAACGGGCTCAGATTGAGGAAGCGGTAGTGGGCGGGGCAACCGACCGGGAGAGTTAATAGTTATTAACAGTGCGAGTGCAGGACAGTGGACAAGGTTGCCCGTGGCAAGGTTGGGTGAATCTGAACAAACCCGTTGATTAGTAAAAGGGCGGCTACCGGCTACGGGGAAAACGGTCCATAGGATAAACCTGAAAACGGAAATTCCAGTTTACGTTAAAAATCGGCGTTACCCGCAGGGTGTGAGAGATATTATAGGAGAACAATTGGGCGAGCTTCTAAAGCAGGGTATTATCAGGCAAAGTAATTCCCCTTTTAATAGTCCTCTGTGGGTGATAGAAAAGAAGCAGTGTGGACAGAGCGACAATGGGAAGCGATATCGTGTTGTGGTGGACTACAGAAAATTGAATGAGGCGACTAAGGCCGAGCGGTACCCCCTTCCTCGAGTCGAGGATATCCTAGATCGCCTAGCAGGGGCGACCATTTTTAGTACTTTGGACCTGATTGGGTATCACCAGGACCGGATGGCCGAAGAGGATGTTGCGAAAACGGCCTTTCGAGCGGGGACACTACGAATTCGTTCGTATGCCGTTAAGACTAAAAGGAGCCCCACTCACTTTCCAGCGTCTCATGGACGAAATGCAGCGCGGACTGGGTGTATCGTATTCCCAGGTCTATCTGGACGATCTAATCGTCTTTAGTAG
>NW_027109456.1:559123-562148 GCF_000696795.3 Halyomorpha halys
GTCACGTATTGATCTTTCGAATAAAAAAAAAATTTTGATTACAATTTAATTTTTTGTGTTATTTTTTACAATTTCAAGTACAATAAAAAATATTAATTTGTTTTTATTTATATTTACTTCAATTTCTAGAAAATGAAGCTATGTCCAGCAGGGAGATTGTCTATAGCAGCGGTTTCTAAACTGAGAACTACGGTAACCCGGGGTGCCCCATACGTATGCTATGGTTTGGAAGCAAACGTCACTTATTTAAAGTACTACACAAAAAAAAAGAAAGAAAAACTAAAATGGTAAATATACAGTCTATTATTTACTTTGCACTGAATTTTTCTCATTTCTCTACATACTTAACCACTCTAAGGATGATTGTAGCTACATTTTTAAATTATTTTAGCTCGAAAAGGGAATCATGAAATTTGTTTAACCTAAAAGGGATGCCATAAAGAAAAAGCTTAAGAACTGTTGATCTATGGTTTAATTTCGAACATCTTTTATTTGAATGTTGTCCTGAATGGTGAAAATTAAACCATAAACCATATTAAATTTCTAATATTATAAACAGTTTTGAGAATCAAAGAAACCGATAAAAATCATATAATTAAAGAAGAACATTAGGGATATTAGTTTACCAAATTTTTGAGCAATCAATTTTTTTAATCTTTAAGAGTATTTTTTTTTCTCTTGATGTAACTGGATTTGAATAGACCCAAAGAAATCAGATTAGGGAGAAATCTTTTTCCCGAACTCTTGTCCCAAACTGATAACTTTAACAACTCCAAACAAGATGACAACCCTGAGTGCTTATCGGTGTTAATGGATTGGGTAACCGAAAATAAGAAATGGAGTTTTAAGCAATTAGGTAGAGTTAATACAAATAATCCACAAAATATTAAGTGTTTTTGTTCATACGATCCAACATTTTGGTGGTTGAAGCCTTTGCAACTGTAGTTCCACTTTATATATTAGTAGTCAGAATAACGCATAAAAATGATGGACATTAGTGAAATGTAAATATTACAGCTTTATCAATTAGGGCGTTGTGGAGGCTATACAATTTTTAAGCTAGATAAGTACAATATGAATTTATCACAAGTGATACAACTAATAATTTAATTTAAAACTACTAAAATGAAAATAAAGTTAAAATTAAAAAAAAAATAATAGAAATAACTGAAGGGATTTTGAAGTGAATAATAAAGCAGCAAATATAAAATCGGGGGTCACGGTAACAGCATGGTAACACGCCTGTCTACCAACCCAAAGGATTCGAGATCGTGTCCCCGGCCCTACCCGGGATTTTTTCGAGCATGTAAATATGCATTACTCACTCACAACCTCCCCCCGGGCTTTTGTGAGGCCCGTAAGCCAATGGGTGGCACTCACAAGAATAGGCGTGGGAGTGACGAACCATCCTATGAAAACATATATTTCCTACGTACATCACTCGAGGCCTTAGACAACTATGGACTTACGCGCCAATAATAATAAATTTACAGTTAGTGAATAAATATAATAACGAAAATAAAACAAGATGATATGTAAGTTACACCACTTTTGTTTCCACAGCCCCATATATTAAGATATCAAAACCATTTAATCGTTACCCTATTCGATATCCTTAATATATTATGGTTTAAATTTTACCTGCATAATTTTATAATTATCCATTCTTTTATGGCGATGACGAACTTAGCTGATTTAAAAAGGGTGAAAAGGGAGTTTATTTTTGTAATATAATATTTGATCATAAATCAAAAGAAGGTAAACTGTGAGTGTCCACTTCCCTTTATTCAAGATGCCAGTTATATAAGATCGAATACTGAAAAAAATATAGGAGAGGTATGGATATAAACATGATAAAATAATTTATATTATTTTTTTTATTAGAAATGTCCAATAACGAAGTATAAGATAGCGAGTGTAGGATTCCATGGGGAAATTTATTTTTCAGAAAGTAATTTTAAGATATAATTTCAATTTAAAAAATTCAAATTATTTTTGAACAACTTCATTAGAATTTATTCAAAAATATAATGAACTTCTGCCAATGATTAAGAGGGATCGACAAGACTTCTGTTGACATATAATGAAGCTGATTAGAAACTGGACTATACTGAAAAATAAGTTAATTATCAAAAAATATTCTGGACGAAATCGTAAGATATTTTATTTGTAAAATAAGAAAAATTGATAAAGTGTACATGCACATTAGCAGGTGAGCAATTTTGCAAAACGAATTGAGTAAAAAAGTGAGATGTTTGTTTAGTTATCTCATGAGATGTTATATTTGACTGTTTGTTTTAGGCTGGTAAACCTCCCTTAAAGCTAATTTACATTACATTATAATAGACGCTTATTTTTTTTAAACTGAATTTATCTGGAAAATATTTTCACACAACTATTGGGCTTCAAAACTTGGAATAGAATTAAAACTTAAAAATCAGGATTTATATTAGAAACAAAATAGTTGTTTTTTATCAATTATTTATTTATCCCTTATCTCCTGTTATTATTATTATCAATTATACTCTTATCCTTCAGTGGAGTGGCCCTCCCCGTTCTTTGTACCTCCAGGCCAGCGGCTCCTGGGCCAATATTGTGACCCCCGCCTTCAGCGAACCCAGCCCAACCCATTATAATGCCATATGGCAAAGGAAGGACACCAGTTACATTTATATATACTCAAGTATATATTAATATTGTTATATATATTTTTCAATAAAGGAGGTCAGAAGAAAAAAAAAAGTTCTTAGTGAAAATATCTAAAGGATGTTACAAAACAAGAAATATGCAATTTGTTTTGGAAAATGAAGACCTTTTATCTCATTCAGCTGAATACTGATCTTAGGTAGAGAATTTTCCGTTAATGACTAATATAAGCGATCAAAGACTGCCTTGATCGGCGAGATCGTTCCAAAAGAAACTTTTAATCTTAAGTCGTTTAATACAGCGGTACATATTTAATTTTAATATATATTATATGATGATATAGCAACAACCAATTACCTGAGATTGACACTTTACATGT
>NW_027109456.1:562261-565737 GCF_000696795.3 Halyomorpha halys
TTTTTTCTGAATTGACAAAAAAGAGTATTAGACAAAAACAAACTACATACCTATACCTACCTCAATTCCAATGGGTATAATCCTCACATATTTACGGTTCAAGAATAAAACGGACTAACAAAAACAATATAGATAAAGATAACAACAGTAAAATTAGTAACTAATATTATTTTGATATTTCTTGGTATATAAATAACTCGAAGAACCAACTTGCGCTAACCAAACTTCGGCCAACAAACGAAGTTCCAGATCAAAATGAATTTTGTCCCATTCAGACTTCATTTTTATCCTGTAAAAAATGCATATCGAATGAACAAAATTCATTTTGCAGTGAACAAAAAACCACCAAACTTCAGAACGGCTCGTGGTAATAGTGTTATCAATTGGTGTATAATGTCGCCGAGTTAAATATAAAGTGATATTTTAACATAAAATACTTACGTCCAAAGGCTAAAAAAAATAAGTTAGGTTTTGTTTTTTTCTAACCCTGCTTAATCGACAACAATTAAAACTATTGAATTACAGATATTCATTGATTAAAATCAGAGATGGGCAAAAATTAGCTATAGTTTAACTAATAGTTAAAATTGCCATGGATACGTCCCTTATTCATGAATGAAACATTGATAAATAAATATCGTATCCATAGCAATTTCATCTATTAGTTTCAACCATAGCTAATTTTTGCTCATCAGTGGTTAAATTCACTGTAGGAATGATGTTTGCCATTCCAGGAACTAATGCGAAATTTGATGGAAAATACTTTATATAATAACAAAATTTAATTATTATGCTCCGAGTATTATTAACAGCATTCATTAACAAAATCCACAATTAACAAGAATATATACGTTATTTGTTATCTAATTATAGAGAAAAAAATTATATTCAATAATATAAATAACAAATAATGGTGACCGCTGACCATTTGAAAATGAGTTAAATTACAGAGGGGTAACAGTGAGTAGCTAGGAGGACGTGTTATGAATAAAAAATGAATTAAAGGGAGGAACGGAATAAGGATTTATGAATAAGTGATGAGTGAAAAAATAAAACGAAACAACACCCACACCCTTATGCTAAACCATCCTTCCATCCGGAGGAACATGAAACATTGTCATTTATTCTTGTGAATATACATATATATGAATAATAATAATAAGTAAATAAATATGTGTGTACGTATGTACAAATATTTTTTTTTTCAAAACGTGGGCTATATGACCCGAAAAGCTGGCAAAAGTCAATTTTTTTTTACTTTACTTGTGCTCATTTTACCGATAGGGTACCATGGCAATGGACATTTTTGTTTGAATTATAATGGCAAGAAAAAATCGTGTGATTTTATTTATAAGTTGAATGCGAAATCCTATCTGAAAGTTTTTTTTGTCGTTCATATGAGTATACTAATTTCTATTTTATAGATTTATTCCCACTTTATTATTTGCTATAATACTATAATTTAATTCGTATGATAAACATCTAAATATATTTAAAATAATCATGATGATAATTATAATATGGGAAACGACTCATCAATGATTCGGCTACAGGAATTTGGCTGTATAGAGATCATGAAAATAATCATTTTTATAAGCTGTCATCAATAAATGTATTTCAATTATTTATATTTGCCAAGGAAAGGGCTAGTAGTAATAAGAATTCGAAATAGCGATTAATTTATTTTTCAAAAGCGTTCAGTTTAACAAGAACTGTTTTAGCTTCATGATAAATTTGTTTTAACATTTACAATTAAGATTTATCACAATGTTTCTGTTGGATATAAAAGCTTTACTGCATAAGTAATAAATTATATATGAGTACTTATATTGAGACTGATTTAGCAAATACTTCTTTCATCAGAACTTTAATAAAAACTTTAAGCACAAGAAATCATATTAATAAACTTTTTATCCAGAAGTTCTTTTGGTGTAAGTTTTTAAGGAACTTCTTATTAAAAGATTATTTTATAAACGCCATGTTATTATAATTTCTCTTTCAAAACGTTTTTATTAAAGTTCTGATGATAGAAGTTTTTGCTAAATCAGTCTCAATATATACTCATATATAATTTATTACTGATCGAGTAGAGCTTGAGGAACATCAAGGAAAATTTATAGAAACTGCAATATTTATAATAATTAAAATATTTTATTCAGATCCTAATTACGTGTGCATAGAGAAACAAAAAAAACATAAAAATAAGTAAAACATTCATGATAAAGTTAAAACTACATTTATTATTTTAACTTGTATGCGCACTAAAAAGTTGTATGGAGAATTTTTATAATATAGAATTTGTATATAAATGTAAATGACCTAACCAAAATACGGAACGCTTCATTAATAAAAGTTGAAATAAAAATAGTCTCTAAAGTATGAATTAAAATTCCTAATTTAAACTATAAAACGTTCTAGCATAAACGTTTTTAAAACATTCTAAAGAAAAAGCATAAATTATTATGAGAACTTATTCAAGTTAAAGTTTTGTCATTTTGGAATCCTAATATTATACTGACATTATATATTATTAAACTAATATTAACCGTAGTTAGTATTTTTCTTAAAAATAAAATAAAATAAAAGGGCAAAAATGTAAATTAAAATAAATAACAATAAATAAGATAAAATATTAGACTGTGAATAGACTAAACTGATGAAATTATTATTTAGTATAACTCTTTCATATTTTAAAAGAAATGGAAAAGTGAAAATTTACTATTTCAAGGTGGTAGGTTTAAGCGTGAACCCCTTCATTTCTATGATATGCATACCCGCTAAACTGTTCGGTAGCACAGTATTATATCCATACATATTGAAGGGACGATGAGTCACTAGAATTTGACATTTTTTAGGAACCTGAAATCTACGTAAAAACTTGTCATTTGAGGTAACAGCTACTGTATGAGAGATATTACTTATCAAACTATCATGAAAGGCATGAGGGGGAGTAGAACAATTTTTGTCACTATTACAATAATGAAAAAAAATGCAAGTATAAGTCCTTTATTAATGGTTATTATGGATCAAAAAGAGAAAAGTATAAAGTTTTTGTTTTTTATTCAAATGGTGATTAACAATGCATCAAAAATCAAGGAATGGATTGTGGGCAATCAGTCACGTGTTGGATAATACTCACAATTAAGGGTGTTTCCTTTGAACGAAATTTCCGGACTAAAATATTAGAGAATAAGTCATAAAAGAAATGAGGGTCATAAGAGAAATTAGCTTAAATATTTGTTTTTTAAACATAAAATACACGAATAATATGTAGTAGTACTATGTACATGTACTATGTAGTACAGCTATTATACGAAACAGTAATAGTAATAGCATATTATGAAACATCTACCTATATCCCGGAGAACAACCAAACAAATGACAATGCGAGCAGGTTCGTATAAAAAACAGATAATTTATTTATTTTATTACAATTAAATAAGTAGTAATTATCACTTTCAAAGTTTAGGTTTTGA
>NW_027109456.1:565800-570728 GCF_000696795.3 Halyomorpha halys
TTTCAAATTTAGTCTTTTAAATAGCACTTGTCAATATTTCTGGTTATCCACCATAGAGAAAACCCAGCATTTTTGTTACAGGCTAAAATGAAACATTTTTGTGGCAGAAAAATGAAACATTTTTGTGGCAGAAAAATGAAACATTTTTGTGGCAGAAAAATGAAACATTTTTGTTAAAGGTTAAAATGAAACTAGATTAAATTTATAATGAGGTATAAATAGTTGACCGTTGTTTATATAATATAAATACCAAATAGAAATTTACTACTTATCTATCTAATTTATTGTTATGTATTTTTCCAAGATCGTTCATTATCATTTTCTTAACATTTATTGTCTCTGAATTAAGGTTGTTATCTCGCGTTGTTTCTTCAGCCCTGATGAAAACCTGAAATTCAGGTCGAAACGTCGCCAAAAATAAATAAGTTTCCTTTTTTTGTGTATTTTACTGACCACACCACCGACCATCTTCTCCTCAGCTTGATTAAATTCACTTCGAATTAGATCCTAAAGTTTTCTCATAAAACGAATATTTTTTATGAAACTTTACAAACTATGAGATAATTTTTAATTAATTAGGGAAAACAGTATACTTTAGAGAGGAGCATCTAACGAAGTAATGGCTGTACAAAGCTCATTTTGGTTTCAATTTGTAGAAAATTTCATCAACTATATAGAAAAGCACATATTATCACAAGCCCGCAATTTTTAAGTTTTAAGAAATAAAAAACGCTAAATTCAAAATATCAGTCTGGTTTCAACATTCAACAAAAGCTAACTTTATCTGGTAGAACTATTTTTGTTCCATCAGTTATGCTGAAGGAATAAAAATTTAGCATCTAGCACCTAGAATAAAAATTTTGTTTTTCGGTGCTGGTTAAAAATGAGCCCAATTACTAAAATACAAAAATAATAATTCTCTATTTAAACAAATCTTAAAATGTACCTTTTTTTTTTTTTTTATCCTAACATATTGAAAACGTTATCATACACTGGCTTAATCTAAAATTTTCCACAGATAAATTAAAATTCACAACAATATAAAATGACCAAATAAAAATATTATTTAATTTCATATTTTAACAATGAAATTTTGCACCAGTATAGAACAAATTCAGTCTAAAAACAGGAACTGAGCTCATTTGGCTATGGAATTATATCTTGTTTTATAATTCAGACTCACATAACAAAGCAATTGATATTTTCTTTTTAGTAATTTTTAACTCTTGTAAATTAATGTTATCGAGTTATATTCACATAATTAAATAGGTAACTTTACCATTAAAATTATTGATGTTTTTTTATTTAAACATATTTTTTTTTATTTAAGTAAGTAACTAATCATCTAATGATTAGAAAATATTTTTATTCTTTAAGTTTCAACTATAATTTATTTCATAGTTACATATCATGCTTTTTCTTTCACTTAATATATGTAAAATAGACACAAATTCAGAAAATACAAACTTTGCAATCACATTATGTAAGACTGGCAACGAACTCTCCACTCTAAGTTTCAAACGAGACTATTCACACCGACCTACATTTATGAGTCCATAAAATAAATGATAATAGATAAGAACTTTGTAGAATAGATTTTTATAATTTTTCCAAAGTTTGAAATATTAAAACCGGCACTATCGATTTTGATTTAACTCGATGAATTTATGAGCAACTAAGTGATATGTTATATCAGGTAGGTTTTATCCCCATTCAAAGAATAAGGTATTGGCCCTAATTTATTTAAATTATTTTTATTGATTTAAAAAAAAAATCTTTTAGTAAAGTATCTCAAATTTTGTTTATTTGATAAAAATAGACAGTTCTCATTGTCAGCAATTATATACAATGAATAAATACAAAATATCTGAGAATTTCATGAATAACTTCCGGAGAAAAAAAAAAAAAAAATCCAATACGAATGGAAAAGAATGGGAATGATTTCCCATTTGAATTGAATTATTCTCGATCGCACGACTCCTTCGTCATCTTTTGTTAAATCGTAGTATTGTTGGAAGAAACAAATTTAAAATTGGTTTTTCTATCCCTAGAAATCCTAAAATACCAACTTTTATAGAAACAGAAAAATAAAAAAAAGTTGTTCATAGTTTCCATCCTTTCTAGTCTTTACATTTTTTGTTCGATAATCACATAAATATGTGCACACTAACTTACACAAAACTTGTGAACATACTTAGATAAGGTAAGTAGGCGCACCGCACTAGAATTTGTTTTTTTATTAGAAGCCAACTAATCAGTACTATCTTTTATTGCCTTGACTTAGACCGATAAGTTATTATACATGAACATAAATTATTATCTTTGTGCATCTGATAACTGATGTTTTTAATTAACAATCGTTTGATTTGTTCTTTCCTCCACAATGTTTCCGTAAATTATTTACCTATAAACTTCTCTTCTGTGCCAAAATGTGTAATTTTCATGAAGTTGCAGTGAACAGTTGAAATTCAGTTCAGTTCTACCAGTTAACGAATTTTAGAAGAATAACGAAAAACAGAGACTTCACTACCGATGAACTTGACCAGGTAGCTAGAAGAACTGGAAGAATAGAAGTACCTAACCCAGTTTAACATATCAGTAAGATTTTTTTTTTCGAATTTCAATCTTGTTTTCTCGTACTTGTCTATTATTTCATAAAATATTATAAATTTCCACTATTTTTACTATTACATTTTCTATTTTTTTATTATTTCATACTAAAAATATGATTTATTTCGTTATTTATTTATTTCAAATGATACTACTGACGTTTTATACAGGACAGATATATTTAATGCCTAGCTAAAACAGTATGAATTTAAAAAAAAAAAAATTAAATGATAAAGCGACTTAATTGTCAACTGCTTTAATGTAAATGAAAAATTCATAAACAAATGTTTTAAATAATTTAATATGTATACAATTCTTTAGGATCAGAGACAATTATCGACGAATAAGCTTCTTAGATGAATGAAACGAATTACTTTTATCATACGGTGATATTTGAGCGTTTAGTGGATTTCATAGTTCTCTTTGTATCGTGAAGTGTTTTAATTTTTTTTTCAGTATGATGATTCAGACATTGTAAGAGCCATGGGACAGATAAATAAGTACAGTGATGAAGCTCTAAAGGCAGATGGAGGTGAGTGAGGTCGGTGTGCTCAATTCTCGTGGAGCATTCTTTCGACGTTATGATTTGTGGAGGCAGCCATGATGATGTAAATTCATTATAAGATGATGATAAAGTGAGTCACTATCCCTGTGTGCTAAGGGGACCCACACCAGTGTTATTTTCCCACTAAATTCTGTTTCAAATTTATATACTGATTTTTTTAATGTAATTTGTTAGTGGGCATAAATTTTGCAGTCTTTAAAGGCTGAGGAGTCTGTTGCACTTACAATTTTTTTTTACGGATTCTAACACTTTCAGTGTTACTCGCGTATTTTTCTATTAATTAGAATTATTCCGTTGTACATAATGCAGTCTACACTTATTTTCTGATTTAGAACTATCAGTAAAAATCACTTGGATTGGAAATAGGTTTCGTAGTATTTTTGTGGAAGCAGTATGGTTCGAATCCGATTATGGTTGATAATTCAGCCCGTATGGATTCAGGGACCACCCAGCCTCATAAAGTGGGTACTCTTAATTGGAGGGAAATCTGGCGGTTGAGCATGATCATATACAAATCACCCCTCAGCCGAACCATGGTTCAAGTAACAGAACTTCCTTACATCGTACCGAAAAACTTTTACCCTTCAAGGATAGAAGCAGTACATATTTTATTTTTTTTATTTTCGAGATATTTTTGTCGTACTCTTTTATTAAGAGGTATTCTTCAGAAGTCCTTTTTGTCCTGTAACAATTTCTATAAATATGTTTGCATATGACTGAGGTTTCCCACTATCTAGAATAAAATGTTTGTTGGCACAGCATTGTTGTATTCTTTGAAATATTGTAATATGTATGCTTACACAACTAAAAAATAATTTATTTTTCATGAATAGAAGAAAAATGGTTTTGATTTCGCTTGGAGTACATGCACTCCACATACTTACATTTTTTCTAGAATTCATTCTCTGCTCCAGGAAATATTTTCAAACTAATTGTTAGTATTTTTAAAGGTAGCCGGTGAAGAGATGTATATAGAAAACCATCGATGATAATATCAAAATTTCGGGACCGCTAATACTATCAGTATTATTTTTTAAATTAATAATAACTAAATTATATTGGTTTAAAGAATAGCATTAACCATTTCTCGATGGCGCAAGTTGCTATCCCAAGTTTAATGATTATGGTATACCAAAAGGGATCATCCATCCTACACGTTGTTAGATTGAGTTGCCTCCGGGCCAGTGCGACATCGTCAAAGTTAGTAGCTTACTAGTTCTAGGCCGTTATCTAACTGGAATACACCATCCTATATTAGACACTAATTATTTTATACCAAATATATTATGTAATATGTTACAAACAGCTCGTTGCGTAATGTTTGATACATCATAACAAAAATAAATTAAGATGATTTTAAAACTTAATGAAATCAACATTCTAGAGACATCTGTTAATCTTCGTTTTGTAGAATGCCTATAAAACTTTTTCTGTCTTCGGAATCTCTTTCGATATGTCTTTAAAATGAAGCCATGAGTTTTATTTATTTAAAATGGTATAAAGTATTTTCAGAGTTCTTAGTATATACGAGTGTATATACAAAATGAACATACTAGACGATGTGATGCAATATCTTTCTATGGTAAAAAAACAAAACACGAAATTTCAAAGAAAATGGTTTGTTTAGCCAAATAACTGACTCAAAAGGGAGAGGTTTTTTTTTTTTTTTTTTTTTTTTTTTTTTTTTTTTTAAATCCAATGAAAATATGATACTTAAGGAAGACATTAGTCAATTTATAGACATATGTATTAG
>NW_027109456.1:570778-571679 GCF_000696795.3 Halyomorpha halys
CCTTTTGGCATTATAAGGTTAGGTGAGGGGTCCAATGAAGGTTGTAACTTGGTTGGGTTACCCTAGTGGATTATTGGAACGGGGAGGGGCATAAAGTAATATATCTATAATAAAGTATTTTCAGAGTTCTAAGTATATACAAAATAAATATACGAGACGACGTCAGGCAATATTTTCTTCTCCTAAATAACAAGAAAATTTAAATAATATGGCTTGTTTAGTCAAATAACTGACCCAAAAGGGAGAGAGTTTTTTGTTATAATACAATGAAAAAATGATACTTAAGGAAGACATTAGTTAATTTATACATATGACATAGAGTATGTATTAGAAAAATTAAAAATCCATTTAAATGAATTTCACAATATTCAACATCACACCGTTTTCCGCTTTCAGACGCTATTTAAATATTAAACTCATCTCCAACTAAATCGTCTTCTAAATAGTGCCTTAAGTCCCATTGATTTGTCAGAGAGGAGGGGAAGAAAGCATATCTAGATATCTCACAGAACATTTTATATTTTCCAAGATTAAAGGTTAATAAATTACTAATAATAAAATTTATCCCTATAAGTTGGCAAACTGGCAAACTTTACGGAAAAATCTGCAGCCCACATTTTTCGTCAAACATGACTTATAGGTCTTTCGTCTTCTATTTTACTGAATGTCATGCTAATTTACCATCAAGCAGCCCAAAGTGTTAGAGAATTTTGTAATTCGGAGTTAAGTTCGAGACTCTGCTAGTAATTGGGAATTTTATATTCGTTTTCTGGATTTTTCATTTCTCTATATATCATATATTAATCGTTAGTGTAAACAGAGCGTTTAATATCATTATAAGTAATAAACCATAGATATACAGCAATATGTGATATGCAAATTTTTTAAATGGAGGTATAAG